>NC_032022.1:1106568-1190962 GCF_001865875.1 Lupinus angustifolius
ATCAAAACAATAATTATTGCTCTGATACCATGTTAAAATGGTAGGAGGCATGAAAAAGATTTCTTGATGAATCAAGAAAGATGAAAGAAAAGAGTTTTATTCATTGAATATTGAATAGAATGATAACAAAATTACATTGAATCATTTATATAAAGGATAGAAAAACTAATTATCCTAACTAAACTAATTAACCAACTAACAAATGTTCAACTATTTTAACAGTATGATTTACTTATTATGGATCTCCTTTATTATTTGACATATTATTTCAATATTCCCTTGCTTTTGGGCTCTCACAATCCCAATGACTTTATCAAAGTAGATGGTTCTATGGTAACAAGTGCCGTTGTGAAGATGGTAGTTTAATTAGAATGCTATTGAATTTTGGGTGATACATGTGATATTTAAATGTATTTATAATCATTATTTTATGTAGTCAAATTAAAATGATCTAATTCAAGTAAGATTTATGATTATAGTTGTAATGAAATTATTGTGTAGATACCAAAAATTTTATTTCTATTTTATGATCAACAAAATTGGAATAAAAAAACCAAGTAGCATCATCCTTCATAGAAGGTTATGCACTTGTTATAATTAATGGGTTATGATCTCCAATTGTAGACCACAATATGAACTATAGTATACATGCAAAACAAGATTCTCTTCATCCCATTAGAGGAGAAACTAAGGCTAAAAGTGATATACAATTGAAGGTCGGAGAACCTACATGTTTTACTATGAACATGCATTTGCATACAAGGTTAAAAGACATGGAGTTGGAGAATATAAGACTAAGGACATCTAAAGTTCATCTATCATATTCTCAAATGAATACATTAAAGTACGCTTTCACTCTAGTTTTATATCTATTCACGGTAATTTGACATGAAAAATCTTAGTTATATGTGATGGTAATGTTTGATCATCATCTTTAGTGTGTATTATGTGTACTTCATGTATAAAAATCTCACACCATTAAAGTCTATGTTAAAATTTTTTCTAACAATATATAGAAATTATATGTTTAAAATTGAATACATTTAAAATATCAAAAAAGAAAAGATTAATAATTTTTTTTTTACATTTCCATACCTTACCCATTACTCTTTAAAATATGATAATTAATTACCCAAATCATATTTCAATTATGAAATTTAACTCTAAAAGAAACCAAAAGTAAAATAAAATTCTAAGCATAGAAGTCTCAACGTATATGCAACGAATCCAAAATCAATAATTAAAAGAAAAGGCAGTACTGGAGTCCTAACGTTATTTTGATTAATTTAATGTAATAAATATGCGAGTATTGTATTTGAAATTTATTTAAAGATAATAAAATTAAAAAAGAACGTGTTAGGAATAAATTTAAAATATCAATTACTATAAAAATGGTAGAATGTAGGCAAAATTATAAAGAAATATGAAAGTGTTGTTTATATATAATCTACTAATGAAAAAGATCTAGTTGTTTTTGCATGCTTGGTATTATCTTTCATATGTGTTTTGTATTTATAACATTGAATCATACACCATTTAACATAATATTAAACATAACCTAAACCTGAAAGATTCGATGAAAGATCAATTTTAAATGGATTTGGCTATGATTTACGATAAATATTTGTATAGCATCAACCAAATATGTATTGTCATGTTATTAAGAATATTTAACTCTTAAAATAATTATTTTAAAAAAGTCACATTTGTGAAATAAAACTTACTTAAGAGTATCAAAATTCAATTTGCTCCAAAATTCATTCAATGGTTACGCTTATGTTTCACCCCTTTTAAAAAGAAACAAATGAAAAAAAACGCATTCTTAATTAAACAAGAATAATCTAATTTAGCAAAGGTAGGTTATACAAACTTATGTATAGGCAACATTTCTTTAATTCTCCATCACAAATAATGTGAGATTTGTATCAATTAGATAAGAAAATTAAATGTGTAGAACTTCTTTTTTTCTTTCATTTTCTTAAAAAATGTTTTTGTGAGAAACAATAATAATTAATATAAATCATCAGAACTTATTTGAATGATCAAAATAAAAAATTATATATATATATATATATATATATATATATATATATTTTTCATATAGTTATTAATTAACTTTCAATTTTAATAATCCATAGTCGAAAATTATTATTTTGAAGTGTTATTTAAATCCATCCATATCTATGTGTGTGTGGGGATGTATGGCTCTATGCTAGAAAAGGCAAAGAATTCTTTTAATTACTAACATTATTTCTTACTAAAAATTAACTTAAAGTTCAAAATAAAAATACCCTTCACTTTTGTATACATTGGTGATGATGTGTGTGCACACTTCACTACATGGCCACATTGCATGTCTCATGACTTTAGGATATAAACATGGAAACATGTCTTAAGTTCATGCCCCCTCCAACTTCATTTTCTGAGAGGGTTGGTATCAAATTATTTGACATCCGAATATTGTGCACCATTCATTTCTAAAACCAAAATCATTAATATTTATTGGTTGTATGTATCCGAATATTTGGGACCAAGTTAATTAATTCATCAACTTTATTTGAACACCACAAAGGCTACATGCATGGGATAAGAGTGAAATTTGCTTGCATGAAATTGAATAAGAGAGAGTAAATTTTAAAGTAGAATAAAATTAGAAGTATACTAACAACGTATTAATCTAATAGTGTAAGGATTTAATGGATTACATTCTGAAAAAAATTAGTTTCTTACTCATAGGACGAATGCATACCCTTGATTATACTAAAAAAATTAGGAAAATATAGTTGTAAGGTGTGGTGTAACTTTTGGATGTATAAATAATGCTGCTATAATTAATTAGTAGGGTAATGTTTCATTTATAGTTTTGATTCTTTGACAATAACAATGATTTATTTTTGGATACTAACTTTTCTTGATGGCAAAGTCTTGGGGCCATTGAAAGAGAGTGAAGTATATATTTTCTTCTTGAAACTCCCTTTGATATTTTAATTAAGGTGGGTGATGGAAATGAGTAAATGTTGTAAGTATCTCAACAAATAAATTACCAAAAAGGATATCATCAAATGGTATCTTATTGTAGGCAGAAATAAAATATTATATTCCATACTCATTCCATAAGTAGCTTTTCCATTTTTTTGTAGAGGTTGATTTTGATTAGAAATTTTAAAGATTTTCATTTTTTGAAGGGTGAAGAACTTTATTTTAATATATTTTTTATAAGATGTCCAAGCATATATTTTCACACTATTTAAACATTGGACTGTCATGATAATTATGTCAAAATGTTGAATCTAACAATAAACAATAGTGGCAATTATAATGTATAAGTTCTTTGACTAAATCACTATGATTCCTATCATGAGGAGTACGTCATGTGTTTAAATATGGTTAGATGTGATCATAAACACAATAATTGAATATATGATAAATCATGTGAAATAATGAAAACAATATCAAATGGAATTTGTTCCGTAATATAACATATATATCTTTAGACATCTTCATCGAAATCAAAATAATAAATTTGGATCTTACAAAAAATCATGAATGATTAGGATTAAATGTTATTAGTTATTGAACACATGATAGTCATATATATATATATATATATATATATTTTAATATTGATTATTCAAATAAGATCTAATGATTTATATTAATTGTTTTTATTTCTCACAATAACGCAATGCTCTTATATGAGTCGATCTCGATCATATGTTATCTCATTTTTTAGTAAGTCTAATAACGGAGCCAAAAATCACCTAGATTATAAACTAGGGTCGAGTCTAGTTTGATCGGTAAGATCATGAATTATATTATGTTTGACAAGGAGACTTATTTAATAAACTACTTGTTTATAAGCTCAAAATTGTTATAAAAAATCCATAATAATTTAATAAGTTATGACTTATAAACTTCAAACATATTTCATCTTATGCATAATATATTGCTTATCACCCAATTTTAAATAAAAAATTTTATTCAATGAGCATGGGTTGAGTTGGGATGGGTTAAGGCTTGTTCTTACCTGACTCTAAATATTGGTTGTGTTAATTTTTGAACCTGGACTTATACCCGAAGTTAACCTGACCCTAAATATCGACCGAGTCAGCTTTTACACTCGATCCGTCCCTATACCCGATTAAATATAATATATACTCATTTTAGACAAAGACTTCTCAATATTATTTATTATTATGAAAATAAAATGATATATATATATATATATATTATTAATTATGTATATGAGATGAAAAATTAGAGAATCAATAATATTTTCTACCAAAATGTATTATTACTCTAGACATATTTGAGTAGAAACATAAACAAACATGATGAGTGAGTGACCATATGACGAGACAGATCGGGTCATGCTTGATCTCTACCCGACACTAAATATTGACCGGATCTCTTTTTTGAACCCGAACCTAAACCCAATCAAACTCAACCCTATTCGAGCCCGATGATTATCAGGCCATGCTGGATGAGTGGATAGGGCTGGATCCTGCTCACCCTATTGGTTAATTATATCAAAGAGAAATGTTTGGTAGGCTTTTATTCTTCACTTGGTATTTCTACCACCATTCCCAGCTCTTATAAATTCTTTTTTAAACTTCATATGTCTTTCTGTCCTAAAGCAAAAGGTAGTGATGCATGGAGATTATTGTGGTTCTCTATGGTAAGGTCTTTATGACTTCTTAGAAATTATATTATGTTTAGGGAAATGTATTTAGTGTTGTAAATATTATCGATCTTATTAAAGTTAGGTCTTGGTTATAGTTCTTTGCTAATATGGATTGTCATGTGCTATTTTTACAAATAGGATTTAGATCCTTAGGGTTATATCGTCACGTCCTTGTAATTTTGTTCCTCTTATCCTATACCCATTTGGGTAAGCCCCTCTAGTGCTCTTAATCTATTAACTTTCCTTATAAAAAAAGAGAACTTATACCTATCATAAGATTGAGGCGAGTTATGAAAAATAAGGGAAAGGAAAGTTAAAATTATAAAAAGGATATTTGACATTTTAAAAAGTATTTGATTATAAATCTTAAATAACGAAGAGTATATATCTATATATTGTTAGTATAAAGACTTATATACACTCATTAAATTATCCATCATTTATTGTTATTAATTTTTTGAAGAGTCAATGATAATTAAATATCAATAATAAATAATATAATTACAATGTATAAAACTCATTGATACTATATACATATTTTTATTTATGAAATATGAAACTTAAGTTTCACACTACATTTTGGGTCATCAAGCTTCATGCCGTTGACACAAGTATGGAGCCCATAGATGATATTTTAAAGGTCCAAAAGATGTAAGCATTCTGCATATTCAGTTGGCTCTCTAGTTTATGTCAAGTGGTGAACATATGGCAAAGCCCAATCCAGCAACAATAATCAAATTGATCCTATAAAATGTGTCACTTCACATGCTGTTGTTTATGATTAGTTAAATATAATATATTTAATTTAAAAAAATTTAATAATTAAATATTTTTGTAATCAGTCATAAATAATGATACATGAGTAACACATTTTTAAGACACAATAATGATACATGTAATAATTAAATATTTTTGTGGCCAATCATAAATAATGGTGTATGGAGGAAGACCTTAAATTATGGGATACCCTCTGTTTTACGGCCAGGAGTTGGATAAACTGTGGTGTGTGATGAATGATTTTAATGTGGTTGCTTCTTGCGAGGAACAAGTTGGTAGTAGGAGTCCCTACCCCTAAGGGGTGATACTGCTTTTGCTTATCTGATAAGTAATTATAAATTAATAGATTTGGGTTTCTCTGGGCTGTGGTTCACGTGGCAAAGAGGTAATTTAAAAGAGAGATTGGATAGAGTCTTGACATCCCTTGAATGGAGGTTGCTTTTCCCCGATGCTTCGGTTACTCATTTGAACCCCTTTAAGTCAGATCACTCCCCCCTCCTAATTAAATTGGATGGTGCCCCGACTCCAAATAGGCACCATAGGCCGTTCAGATTGTTAGCTGCTTGGTTTTCCCACCCTTCTTTTAAGGAGCAAATTTTGAGGTTATAGGAACCTACTCTTTAGTGGAAGAAGGCTGTTTCTAGGCTTCAAGAGGATTTAATAGTTCCGAATAAGGTGTTTGGTGTCATTTTCAAAAGGAAGAAGACCCTTCTCCAAAGGCTGAACGATATTACTCAGAAACTCAAGAATGGGCCAAATGTTTTTCTGGACCGTCTCCAAAAGGAACTACAGTCAGACTATGAAGCTATGCATCGTCAGGACGAACTTATCTAGTTCCAAAAATCTAGGAGTAATTGGCTTACCTATGAGGATAGAAATACTCACTATTTCCCTGCCTCCACTATCACCCATAGAAAGAAAAGGCAAGTGATTTCACTTCAAGATGACAACATGCAGTGGGTGCATAATAAAGATTATCTAGAGAGCATGACCACTCCCTTCTATAGGAAGCTGTATTCTGAGGAGGTGCATTCTCTGAATTTCCATTTATCTCAATGTTTCCCTGCTTTAGATGGCCATCAATTTGATTTGCTTGGTGCTCTAGTTACAAATGAAGAAATTCAGCATGCCACTTATAGCATTGCGGGTTACAAAGCACCATGGAAAGATGGTTTTTAGGCCCTTTTTTTTATTACCAAAATCATTGGAGCCTTGTAGGAGCCAAGTTGTGTGATTTGGTTAAAATGGTGTTCTGCAACTCAAGCTGTGTTGGTGATTTAAATGAGACCCTCATCACTCTCATTCCCAAATCAGATCATGCCTCTCATCTGAACTAGTTTCGCTCGATAAGTCTTTGTAATGTTTCTTACAAGATTGTCTCAGAAATATTGGCTAATAGACTTAGAGCTATTATGCATCATCTAACTGGGCCTTACCAAAGCAACTTCATTCCTGACCGCTAGAGCAGTGATAACATCATCATCACTCAAGAGGTGATTCATTCTATGTATAATAAAAAAGGAAAAAAGGTTGGATGTCGATAAATATTGATTATGAAAAGGCCTATGACAAACTTAGTTGGAGTTTTGTGAAAGATACTCTGATGGAGGTCGGGTTATCGGCTAACATGGTAAATATCCTTATGGCATGTGTTACTAACCTTTCTATGAAGGTTCTCTGGAATGATGAAGCTCTAGACCCTTTCATCCTAGAGAGAGGCGTTAGATAAAGGGACCCTATCTCTCCCTAAATTTTGTTCTCTGCATGGACAGACTATCCCATTTAATTCGGGAAACTTGTGAAAGGGGATACTGGAAGCCAATCAAACTCCGTAGGAACATCCCTCCTTTATCTCATCTTGTTTTTGCTGATGATGTGGTGGTTTTTGCTGAAGCAAAATTAGAGCGGGTGGATGTTTGCAATGCCTAGATTTGTTCTGCTCTTCCTCGGGTCAGAAGGTCAGTAAAGAAAAGACTCGAATTTTTTTCTCGAGGAACATCCATGAATCTATGCGCCATCAAATTAGTTCAGGTTTTGGTTTCTCTAGAACTCATGATTTGGGTAAATATTTGGGAGTGTCGCTTTAACACCCGAGTTCTCGGCGAGGTAGATATGCTATGTTCTGGAAAAAGCTAATTCGAGACTCATCAATGGGAAGAGTAACCACATTTCCTTTGCCGCCTGTCTAACTTTCACTAAGTCTGTTCTCCAACCTCTTCCATCCTATGTGATGCAGAAAACTCCACTTCCAGTCTCTATTTGTGAGGGTTTGAGTAAGATTTGTCGGTCTTTTGTAACGCTCCGAAAATTACTCCAAAAAAATTGCTCAAAAAAGGTTAATTTTTTTTTGAATAATGTAATATAAAATTATTTTTCTTACATTCGTTTCCTTTCGGGACATCACTTTAAGTAATATAAATTGCGGAAAATCAATAACCGTTACCTAATGGTAACAAAAAATAACTCAACATATCTTTGAATAACATCTTCATTGAAAGAGCGTGAAACCTTAGTACAAAATACAAGGCGTAATGAAATCTTCACCTAAACTAAAACTATACAAAATAGACTGAGTCATTTAGCACATGAAAACTACCCTACACAAATACCCTACCCAAAAAGCAAAACAAAAAAATAAATGACTTCTAACGGCTAGCTCTAGCGTCCGCAGGTGCGCTAGAACACTCGCTTGGATCCTCCTCCATCTCAGAGTCAGATGATAGGTTTACTACCTCGATGGAGTCCTCTATGTAGATTAACTCCACACAATCCTCCTCTTCAGCTTCCAGCTCCTCCTTAGCCTCCATCTCCTCCCCTGCTTCCATCTCCTCCACCGGTTCATAGGCCGAATTCTGTGACCTAATCCCCGCTCTAAAATCTGCCTGAGGTTCGGGCATAGTCCGTCGAGCGGCTCTCCTCCATGGTGGGGAACAAATCACGTCATCCCAACTCCTATGCCTCGTAGATGGCCATGCAGCAGCTGATCCGCGAGGAGTTACAAACTGAGTAGATGATACGGCAGGTGCTACTCTTCGATCGGGCAAAGTGAAGGAAGCTTCCAAGTCCGCATTATGGGATGAGAAATGTATCGTGGAAGCATCATAAACCATCCTGGGACATCGAGAATCAGTAGCTCCGAATCCTCGCTAAATGGTCCATCTGAACAAGAACGCGTACCGAAGACAAGCAGAAAGAAAATGGAGTAAGACATCTAATGAATATTATTCATTGACGGCGTGGAATTACATAAAATATCACATCTAGACAGACACGCATAATATACACAATATATTTCACATACATAAATGCAAATGATGAATGATATTATAACTCAGACCATGAGGATCAATATCCACAAGCTCAATGTATGAATGCTATGTTTATTTCGTCTATCCTTACACCAATATCCTCTCAATAAACTATTTGGAAATAACCGAGAGTGCAGGTCCCATAACAAGTCGATTTGAACGCACCAAATTATTCCTCGCAATGATATATTTTCGTTCTGTTCCAAAAGAGCTGACCATTTCAGGACAGTGTCATATCAAACACTTTATGGACATCCCTCTCATTTATCCTGATTGCAAAGAGGGGTTGTCAAAGATCGTTTAGTTTGTGCTGTGAGAACTGTCCTATCCAACAAAATACCTCATCCAGGAATACAAGGGACTCGTCTCACCTAGACTCTCTCTCAAGACTTTGCTGACGAATCACCATCATCGTCGTCCCTCTCAACATCGCGAGGCTCGTTCGTCCCCCGTAAATTTCCTCTCCACTACTCCATTATCCATAATGAGTATGCACACTAGCCGATGTTAGCCGATCAAATCTTTTAATAATTCTTTTACATGATCGACCCATCCTAAGATATCTCCCAAAGGAATGCTTCTCGTGGGACCCAATCTTATATCATCACGTAATAGAGGAATAATATCCTTACCACTATGAACCATCGTTGAATTACCCTGGACAACCACATGGTCGAGGCTCTTACGGTCAGACGACCTTGCTGCATGATATCATGTAATCCTTTTTGGGCATTGCCCTAATCACAACATCATCGTCAGAAACATGCCCTTATAAGGCGCAATAACAAAGGTAACTGTATAAGTTTTTTGATTTGGGCACCGAACTCCTCACCTGAGTCACAGTCTCTCCCAAGTATTAAATACATTTCTCACCAAGCTAGGGCTATTGCCTAAGCAATAAATCAAGCAAAAACAATCAAAATTATTATCTGTCTCTCACCCAAGCGAGAGACTATTGCTCAAGCGAGAGACTGTCGCTCAAGTGATAAATTCAACAAAACTTACTTAATTTACTGTCTGCCTCTCGCCCAAGTGACAAATCTACCAAAAAAATGGCTGAAATATTTGCCTGGTCCTTGCCCGAGCGAGGTACTATCGCCTGGACACCCAGAACTTCCTAGAACAGGCAAAACACCTGCCTGGCCCTCACCTAGGCAAGAGTTGGCTCGTCTAGGAGAGTGTGGTCTAGTGGCCAGGACCACTCCCTCGACCTTTTGGGCCACCATATGGAATATCTTCGCTGTTTTCGATCCCTATGTGTTTTAGTTTTTCGAGCGATGTTGCTTCATGATTAACTACCATATTACTTGATATTTTAAATCTATCCTAAGCATACAACTTACGAAATTATCCATACTTAATCTAGACATACAAATATTTGATTAAGTATGAGTTTCTTAATACACAAAAATAACTCCAAACTTTTGAGATAGTTTAGGATATCCGGGTGTCATATTCGGATACGACTATGTCAAGATGTATTCTCCCTCACCTTATGTTATTGAGTGATTGATTCCCTTTAAGTGAATGGGTAAGTTGTCCGACTTCGAAAGCTTCGAAACTAAACACAAAACAAATTAGTAATTTGCAAGTTAATTTTTTACGTGATAACCCTAAGGTAAAAACATCATTTAACCTATTTATGAACTCAATCGCTTTCATTCATCCGGTCCAAGATTCATATTCTTGAACCATCATTTATCCTCAAACGTCTTGTTTAGGATTTCTATCGTTTTCAAGGTAAGATTTTGAAAAAGTTTATACTTTTATCATCACATAGATTTATACTTTTATGGAGACTTTTTAAGCCATACTCACCAATTTAAGGTAAGTTTCTTAATCAAAGTCCACAATTTTTAAATCAATATCTCCTAAGTTGATCTTACCACTTTAAAGCAAGTCATCTTAAGTAGATTCCATTTTTTATATAATAGTTTCTCATGGTCATTTCAACACATTCTTTTCTAATACAACTACAAGTGTTGATAATGTTGATCTCATACTTAAAACAACATTTTAAATCAAGATATCATTTCTTAGTCTTACCACTTTAAAGTAAGTGAACTAAAGTAGATTCAACAAGTTTCATGATCATTTCAAAACCTTCAAACATAACCACAAAGGTTAATAGGTGTTGGTTTCATAGTCATGAAAAACAATGAACCATCTTTTCAACAAAACTCATACAACTTATAAACATCTAACTTAGAAACATGGCAAAATAATTACTTTCTATCTTGTCTAAGGCTATGGCTTCTCAAGCCAAAACAAGTGAAAAGATTCAAACTTTACATAGTTCAAAACTCCTTATAGGTTCATTTGATTTCATACTCATCCCCTTTCACTAAAATCAACAAAATGCACACTTTTAAACACTAAAAACAGCCCCATGAACAACAAAGAGTTCATGATTTCAAAAACAAATTTCTAAGTTCAAGAAAGCACATATTTAGAGTTTTGAGCATAAAAAGAGTTAGGAAGATTATTTGCAAACTTCAACAGTTGAAAATGTTCCTAACATACATATAAACATCATACTAAAAATTCATAAACATCTAATGGTTAGATCTTAAATGATTAAGAATAAAAAAAAATAAAGAACTACCTTGGAGTTCTTAGAAATTCAAAAGTGAAGAAAGAGTGTGAATATGCCAAGGGATGTCTCCAAGATTGGAGTTGGCTCTTTCAAGAAAGGAAATCAGATTTGGAAAGGGTAAAGACCAAATGTTTTTCAAAAAAGTGGATTGTGTAAGAGGTAGATGAGTGATTTAAAGGATTTTGTGTAAGAGATTTGTATTTTTGCTTGTTTGACAATCAAGCTTCACTCATGAACGTGATTTAATCTCTTTGGAAAAACATTCACGATTACACCATACCCGAGTATTTTTGGCTAATACTCGACCGGATATTAACAATCTCCCGATTTCGGTTTACGGTTAGAACTTCGAAACACAAAATTCGGAGTAAAAATATTTAGAAATGCGCTATTGACGAACTTGATGTCTATCTTAACTCGAAATAATATTTCAAAGCTAATGGCGCAATTGGAATTCGATTTCGAGTTACGAAACTTAAAAATACGTTTTTGGGTCGAATTCGTGTGATTTTGGGTCCGACAACAGCTCAAAAACTTTCCATCACAGAAAATGACGAAAATTTACCACAAAATAGGAAATCACAAAAGAAGACTATCACTCAACTACGGTTTAGCCTAAATCAATACTGATTAATTTCTAAAATTAATCGTTGGTAAAATAAATAATTAATAAAACATACACATAAAATTCACGGTGTTACAGTTCTCCCCCATTTATAAGATTTTCGTCCTCGAAAATTAAGCGTAACTCTTAAAAAAAAAACAAATAGGGGTAAGATTCATTTATGGTATCCTTGACCTCCCAAGTTGCATCTTCTCCATTTGCTTGGCTCCAGATCACCTTGACTAGGGCAATCTCCTTGCCTCATAACGTCTTTACACTCCGATCAGCAATCCTCGAGTGCATAGTTTCAAAAGTGAGATTATCCTTTAGCTAGATTGAATCGGGTTCAATGATGTGCGATGTGTCCCTAATATATTATCTAAGTTGAGACACAAGGAAAACATGATGTATATTTGACAATAAGGGTGAAAGGCTATTTGGTAAGCTATAGGTCCGACTATTCTAAGGATTTGGTATGATCTTATGAACTTAGAGGTAAGCTTACGGGTCCCGACAGTATGGCAAGGCTATTTGGTAAGCTACTGGTCTGACTTTAATTAAAATCCCCGAAATTCATCCTAAAATTACCAATCTCGACAGTATGGTCTCTGATTTTATCAATGGTAACAAGGGTTGGAATAAAAGTCTCCTTTTAGAAGCTATCCCAATGAAAATAGTAAACAAAATTGTAGCTATCTCTCCTCCTACAATGCTGCATAATGAAGATTCTATGGTTTGGATGGGGTCTCCTGATGGGTCTTTCTCTATTGCTTCGGCGTACTACTTTATTACTAGCTTCCGTCGGTTATCTCTTGACCCTGTGGTTGTCCTCATATGGTATTGGAAGGGTCCTTTCTAAGAATGGCAACAGGGCAGGGCGGGGTCGGATTTGTGCTTACCCGACCCCGAACCCGAAATACAAAACCCGAACTCGAACCCGAACTCTACGAGTTTAAAACTAACACTACCATCTACAAACCCGTCAAGTTTCGGGTAACCCAAAACCCGAAATAATTCAAACAGCAGCTGACTGCCTAGCTTAAGGCAAATATATAATTTATAAAACAAAACCATATAACTTTGAATTTAGCCACAAAATGAATAACAATAACAATGTCAAGTGGAATCTTATTTTTGGGAATGCCATTCACTCTATTTGGAGAAGGAGAGACAATTTAATTTTTGATCATTTGGTCTTTTCCTCTAACCAAATCTGTTCTGAAGTCAAGGTGAGGGCTATTTGCACTATTAATGCTTTTGGCCAACCAACCAATCTGGTTGTTCATTTAGTGCAACCAAATACGTGTGGTGGCATGGTGTGAGATCATTCTGGTGCATTTATCTTTCCTTTCTCAAAGTAGATTGGTCTCTGTAATCTAGTTGAGGCTGAACTCTGGGGTATTTTATTTGGGCTTAGATTGGTCATTCAACGGGGATTTGGGAAGGTGTGTATCGAGACTAATTCGGCTTGTTGTGTGTAGTTAATTGGTACTGGTTGCCACCAACAACATCCTTGTGCAACTTTGGTGGACCAAATCGCTTCTCTCATTCCTCTTTTTCAACATTTTCATTGTGATCACATTTTCAGAGAAGTAAATTCTGTTGCAGATGAATTTGCTAAATATGGTTTAAGTTCAAACTGCTCCTTCCACCTATTTGATGTAGCACCAACTTTTTGTTTTCTAAAACTCCTGCTGGATGGTGCCTATACTGTTTACAGTAGAGGCATGTAAGTTTCCTTTCTGTTTTTCGCGGGCTTTTAGTTCCTTTGCTTCACCGGAAAAAAGATGTCCATCCCAAAATAGGCTAGTATTTATACGTGTCCAAAAGCAACTCCTCAAGGCAATATTTTTTGGTACCTGGTATTGACAATTAGGGTTATCCTGTCCATGCCCACTAAAATTGGGGTGGGCATGAGCATGGCCGCTTTTAAATTGGGCATGGAATATCATGCCTTGCTCACCCTAAACATGGACAGGGCGAACTTGTGGGCCTCCCTAAATTAAAAAAAAATTAAAAAATGATATAGTACATGGAATATTGGAAGATATTATATATTGTCTTATTGATTATTTCATTGTTGAAATATTACAACATTCATGTTATCATTCTTGAAATTACATGAACGCATAGTGTGACAATAAGATTCAAAGCACAAAATATAACACCTTGTTTTGCATAAACCGGACATGCAGATAATTGGAAATATATTATATTTTGGAAAATTGCTACATTGTACTTGAGTGGTGAGAACATAGATTACTCTTACCATACTTGACCCATAAAATTTCTTATTGTAGTATTCATTGATGTTCATGGGCCGCTATGCTCGCCCATTTGAAATGTCCGTGAGCGGAAAAAACATGTTGGATGGACATTTTAGGGCGGATGAACACATTGTTCTTGCCTTTGCCAATGATATTGATACCCATTGTGAATAGAGATAACCGTCTCGAAGGATATCATATTTCCTATTTCAGACAAATCAGATTTTAACCAATAATATAAAAATAGTATTTATTATTTTTAATTTTTATTATTTATGTAATAATATCCAATTGATTTAAGATAGAGAATAAAACATCCTTTTATACATATGTATGTATTTCCGAAAGACCAATTTGGTCATTATCACAAAAATTAATAAGAATATTTTTTAATTATTATTAACTAGAACAACTTTTATGCATTATTTTATATATATATTTTGCATCATTCATATCTATTTTTAATTATTATTAACTTTTTAAGAAAAATAATACAAATAAATAATATATTGATTGTGTATAAATATTTGGGATGAATTTGTATAAATATTATACTCAAAATTATTATTCTATCTTGTTTTATATATTCTCCTCTCCCATGCATCCCACGAGTTTCCACACGTATTGGAGTATAATTAAATTTCTGGTACACTCGTGTCGGAGCATTCCAGCCTGATCGTACAATATGATGCCAAGTGTTATACTTGAAGCTACTTCCTTCACCGTGTGGAAATTTGCATTGTCCATCCAAAATTTTCTAATGCAAATTTTTTAAATGAGTATAAAATCATCATCTCATTTAAATTACTAAAAAGTAAACACTAATTAAATATCAATAGTGAATTATATAATAAC
The DNA here is from genome assembly GCF_001865875.1 of Lupinus angustifolius. Lineage (NCBI taxonomy): Eukaryota > Viridiplantae > Streptophyta > Magnoliopsida > Fabales > Fabaceae > Lupinus > Lupinus angustifolius. Next base: position 1,121,660 of record NC_032022.1, read on the forward strand.
AGTATATAAAACTCAAATACTGTTCATGTCCATGCATATATCTTTTTTTAATTAGAAAAATTGTATATTTTCCTATTAAATGTTCCAACCTACTTGAACTAACATTCACATTCTTATTTATTATTTCTCTTATTTCACATCATATTTCTTCATTTTTAATTAAATTTCCAATGAATGAGATTTTTTTGAAGGTATTCCATCAGGTTGGGTAAAGAAGTAATAAGTAGTACTATTATAAATCGAATTATTAATTTTTAGTCCTTATAGGTTCTAACGAAATCTTATACCAATAAATTAACTAATTATTGGTTTGAATGAATGAGATGATTATTCAAATACATTTTACCCCATGATGTGAACGGTTATAGAAGTTGTAGCTCTGTTCCTAAAGTATCCATGTCAGTCCAATAACTCTGCTTCTACCCTTCACAATCCTTATTTTGTGGTATGAATTTCTATTTGTCTCAAATACTATCAACAAAACGTTAATCTAGTGGTGTAATATAATAAGTCCTTATAGATCCCCAAATTGACCAAAATGTCATGACTTTTGGATTCCTGGGAGCGATAGTCACACATATCGAAATAGATTAGTTCATTAGTGATACTATTAATAAGACAAAAAAATACTTGTTACTTCTTTGACTTTACTATCCTCTTTATGTTTTGCTTCTTAAACTAATTGAAATGATTGTAGTCTATGTTTTGCTTCTATATTGTTTCTGATAAAACTTAAATTCCACATGTTAAAGCTGAACCACATGATTTAGGAGCATGAGTTTCAATTACAAGTATCTTCTGATTGTGTTGTGCTTATGGACATGGTTTGAATCCTTAGCTTTTACAATTTCTAATGATGGGTCAATGAGGGTTACTCTTAAAAGAAGGAACTTTGATACTCCAAGTCTTAGTGCTGCAAGAATCAAGGAAATTGTTCATCCCAAAGGTTTAAGGAGTATTGATAAAAATGATTCATCAGAAAATGTATTGTATCTTAAGAATTATGATGCACAATATTTTGGTGAAATTAGTATTGGTTCACCTCCACAATACTTTAATGTTGTGTTTGATACTGGAAGTTCAAATCTTTGGGTTCCATCTTCCAGATGCATTTTCTCAGTAAGTTAACCAATGATTTGATGCAATTAAGTATTCAATTCAATTTTTTTTATTTTTAGTCTTACCTTATGTTAAAATTAAATGTGACTATATGCAGATTTCTTGCTATTTTCATTCCAAATATAGATCAGGGATATCTAGCACCTATACCCAAATTGGTAACTTCAAATTAACTAGCATGACATTTAATCTTAAAATGAATTGATTTTCTTTTGAAGTTCTTTCGTTCGAATTAACAATACCATAATGTTCTATCATAAATCATGTTGTTGTTGTGTACTCAAAGTTCGGTATAATTTGCATGCTCAAAGTTGCTGTTTGGAAAATATCCAGGCACACCTTGCAAAATCCCTTATGGTGATGGGTCCATTTCTGGGTTCTTCAGCCAAGATAATGTAAAAGTTGGGGATATCATCATCAAAGATCAAGTCAGTACAATGTTTTTGTTTCATATTTTCAACCAGTACTGTGATTAGTTGAGTTTTATATCCTTCTTTGGTAGCACTGATCTGCTATCTCACAAAATATGTCATTTCATATGTCATCAGTTGTGATTGGTCAGAAAAAATACTTAATCGTTAAACTTTTAACTTAAATACATTTTTTCAACCAATAATAACAAGTGACACATGGTGTGACATATTTTTTGTGACAAAAGATGTTCTCCCGACTGATGGTTTGCTACTTTCATTCTCCAGGAATTTGCTGAAATTACATTGGAAGGATCTTCTGAACTTTTATCTCTACCTGTTGATGGGATACTTGGACTTGGGTTTCAGGATATTTCAATTGGAAAAGTCACACCAGTGTGGTATTAACTTAATTGCTTCATTTTCCCCTTGCATAATGTGCCAACAAGAGTGCGCGATTATTCATGTGGTGAAGAAAAAACAAGCTCTCTTTTCTTGAGTTTTTGATGCCTCAAATTCTCTGAACTCAACAACAACCAAGTTTTTATCCCACTAGGTGGGGTCTGCTACATAGGATCAAATGATATCATAATACTCTATTATAAATCACGTTCATTGACAAAATATTGAGCTCAAATTCTCTGACTACAGGTATAATATGATAGAACAAGGGTACATGCATCAAAAGGTTGTCTCTCTTTGGCTAAATCAAGATCCAATGGCAAATATAGGTGGTGAGATTGTGTTTGGTGGTATTGACATTAAGCACTTTAGAGGTGACCACACATATGTTCCAATTTCTCAGAAGGGTTATTGGCAGGTATATATATACTATATTTATATCTTCATCCTTAGCTCTTATCATCAACCATGTCATTATTAACTTTTGCTGTTTGCACCTCCAGATTGAGGTCGGGGATGTTCTCCTTGGAAACAATTCTACAGGTTATCGTAAATTTCTATTCGTCGCGATGTTTAATCTATCCGCCATGCGTTTTTCGTTGTTTCTTATTGTTAATGAAGAGATTAAAGCTGCTAAAGATAGCATAATATTAGGAGGTTATATATTGCTATTGTTTCCAGAAAAGCAATTCATCACAGCCATTGTACAGAATTAGAAGGGTACTCACATCAATGGATGATTTTCGATTTAACTCGCCCTCTTCGTTTCATAATGCTAGTGTTTTGACTGCCAACATGCACTATTGCCTCTTGGTACTTCTCCTCACATTACCTTAGAACTCTTTCACAATAGAAATTTGTGCAACAATTTTTACAGGGTTATGTGATGGTGGATGTGCTGCAATTGTGGACTCAGGAACGTCTTTAATTGCTGGTCCAACTGTATGATTTCGAACATTATATATACTTCGATTTTGACACATTATTTTGTTATCTTTTCTTTCTTTGGTTTCTTTTCTTACTAAATCTTGTTTGCAGACTATAGTGACTCAAATTAATCATGCCATTAGAGCAGAAGGATATGTGAGTTATGAGTGTAAAAACACTATCCATCACTATGGGGATTCGATATGGGAGTCCTTGATTTCTGGGGTTTGTTCTCAATCTTGCGTTCCCTCTTATACCTGCAACGAATATCCACAAGTTTTTTTGTCCCGAATTTGAACCATCCTTTTATGTATCTCATTATGTTGCAGTTAAATCCTGAAATTATATGTGTCAACATTGGGCTATGTTCACATAATGGATCTCATATAACAGAGTATAATTTTTCATTTACCGAATCTTGATTCTCATGAGATGTATTCATTTGTTTCAATTCTCTTAACAAAAATTTAACTTAACATGCAGTGATGTTATTGAAACAGTGGTGCATAATGAAGATCAGGATGAATCATCAACTACTGAGAGCCCCTTTTGTTCCTTTTGCAATATGATTGTTGTTTGGATCCAAACTCAGCTTAAGCAAAGTAATTTGAAGGATAAAATATTAAAATATGTGGATGAGGTAGTTGTAGTATACTCACAATCTTTACTTTTTGGTTATTATAATCACTTAGAGTTGAGTATTATAATCACTTTTTGGTTCTGATTATTTACTCACAATCTTTTTCTTAATTTCCTTGTGGATAAGCTGTGTGAGAGGCTTCCAAATCCAGTGAGAAAATCAGTTATAGACTGCAATAGTGTTTCAGCTATGCCACATATTGCTTTCACTATTGGAAACAAATCCTTTGCTCTCTCTCCAGAACAGGTATGGGTTTTGTGATCAAATTTTATTTTATGTGTACTCATCTTTTGTTTGTGTTGTTTTTATTTCACTTGTAAAGTGATCATACATAGTTTGTTGATATCAGATACCCGCCTCACCCGTAGGGCATTGGTATAATAGTGTAAGACCCCATTAGATTCCTAGATAGACCAAAAGATCAAAATTCGATTTCTGGGAGCAACACTTGTTGGGAGGGCCAACCATGCAGCTGAAAATGATTAGTTCCTTACCTATGGGACATTGGCTCATATTTGCTTCTATTCCTTAACAACAACAACCAAGCCTTTATCCCACAAGGTGGGATCGGCTACATAAATCGAATGATGTCATAATGTTCTATCATAAATCATATTCATTAACGAAACAATGATACTTAATATTTGTTTATTGCAATTCATATTTGGTTACTCTTTCTTATTCTTACATAGATACTTAAAATTCCCTTTTTGTTCTTAGTATATCCTAAGAGTTGGAGAAGGTTGTTCTGCTATCTGCTATGGAAGTTTTGTTGCTTTAGATGTGCCTACCCCTCAAGGTCCCCTATGGTAATGCATGCATACTTATAATATGGTTAATATATTTCTTGAATAAATTACTAATTCCTAAAATAACTTTCATACTTTCATTTTCTTTTATAGTTTATGACAGTGGTATTATGTGTGCAGGGTTCTTGGAAACAGTTTCTTAGGGGCATATCACACAGTGTTTGACTATGGCAATCAACTTATTGGATTTGCAGAAAGTGCATAATCATAGTTTGGTGCCATTTATATCAAATTCTTTATAAAGAAAATAAAATGGAGGTTTGTAATTATATGACTAATAATTGCAATCCCTAGGAATATCTAGTACTAGTGCTTGTTGTAACTTGCTGACAATTATTACATGATTTGTATTATTAATTTTGAAATAAATTCATTTAATTTTATGTCATTTAATAAATCACTCCTAATTATATCCCTATTATTTCCTAACTATTTTCAAGAAAATATTGCTTCTTAAAAAGACGAAATGAATAACATTTAATTAAAATAATATGACTAGTTTTATTATCATCAGTGGGAGAAAAAAGTTTAACTCTATATGCTTATATGGTACGCACGGTTAATATTACTAGTTTTATCTTACATAGATTTATTTAAGTGTGAATTTCCATATTCGATAGGAGGGGATGAGCGAAAGTGTTTGCAAGTGAAAAAACTCATGAAATCATTGTCTTAAGGTTTTGGTTCAAAACGTGGTATCTTACATGTGACTCTTACTCTTCCGATATTATAGAAACAATGGAACTCCATGATGGTTGAAGATTCTCTCTTCATGGTTAGGTCCAACAAGTGGTATCAGACTCAACAGTTCGACTTCGACATTATGGATTAAGGAGAGCAGACTTATAAGTGTGTGGTACCCATACTTAAAGGAGATATTGCTGAGTTTATTTAAGTGTGAAGTTTCACATTGGATATGAGGGGAGGTGTGAAAGAGTTTATAACTGAAAAAAGGCTTATGGAACTATTATCTTAAAATTTTGGTTGAAGACATGATATCTCACTTGTGGCTCTCTACTCTCTCCATACTCTGTTAACAATGAACCTCCTCGATAGTTGGAGGTTCCTCAATCACGTCAGATCGAAACAATTACAAATATAAGTTTTCACATAACCAAACTATTTTGTATCAAAATGTTTTTTTTCCAACTATATTGTTCAACAAACATGATAATATCTCTATTTGGTAAAAGAATGAGAAGAGGGTTAATATTTTTATCGTGCATTAAACAGTCTCCTAATTGTTTCACTTGATTTCCACCCATTGTTTCAATTATACATCAATATAAAATAATGATCAATACAATCAACAAAGTAGTGAACAAATTTAAGTATATAGTAATAATAATTGATAACCCAAGAAAATTTAAAAAATAATATAAACAATAACATACTTGGCATATAGAGATAGAAATAGATATATAGGTAAATATATTTGTTGAGGGTCCAATAATTGTAGGCACTATGTGCACACTTGCCACACACCATCATAAATCCACCGGTCTAAAACACAAAATATGATAGTAGTGTCAAGAAATTATGATATGAGTAAAAGACACAATGTCAATAATGGGTATACTCCACCTTGCTTTGAAAAACTCTTAACCATCTCTAATTTAAGTGCAATTTTGACGATATGAGGAATGTAAATGCATATTATTTACTTGATTAAGTTGATCATCTTATCTTAACTATTATGGTTTTTTAGCAACAAAGACAACCAAATAATATTATATAGTAAGATAGAAGATAAATTTCTTGGAATCACACTACTACATTTTTGATATACGACAACACTTTTAATTTCAACGGTTTTAAAACTGTGATCTTAAAGTATATTAGGTCACGATTTTCTATTTCATTCTCCTATTATTCATTTTTTTTTACATTTACATAGGCCACAATTGTAAAACTATTCTCGTAAAGAAATAGACAATGGTTATTTTTGTAATGGAGATAGACCACACTTAAAACCATTCTCAGTATATTTGACCACGGTTTTGCTACCCGTAGCCCTATAATTTATAAAAAAAAAACGTTTTCCTTTTGCAAAAACAAAATTATTGCAAAACCGTTCTCCTTTCTTTTATTCACAAAACCATTCTCCTATATCTTTATTAACAATATCATTCTCCTATATCTTTATTAACAATATCATTCTCCTATCTCTATTCATAACCCAGATATATGCTACTTCTACCCTCTCTCCTCCTCCTCCTACTTCGTTAACAAACCTAAATTCCTCTTCTCACTTGTTAAAAACTCTAGGTCTCAAGTTGCAAACTAAATTCATCTTCTCACTTTTTAAAAACCCTAAAGTCTCAATCATCTTGCTGCTAGCTGGGATTTGACCAAAACTAAAGATTATCACCAAACGTCATAAAGTCTTTGAAGTGCAATGGAGTGATTTTGTCAACAATACAATGGTGATTTTGTTATCTTGGTTGCTTTTGATTCTCCTTGTGGTTGATTAAAAAGAACATATTTAAAAAATTGACTTCTAATTCAATTGTCCAAGAGTTTAAAACATTTTAAATGAATTTATATTTTTCTTTAACATCTTTAATTATTAATTATTATTATATAGAATTATCATGTTATTTTCAAACTTTAACAGAATTATGTGTATTTTCTTATATTTTTTGTTTCTAAGTTGATGTTAATTATAAACTGTAATCAAATATTGTTGTCCCTCCTAAACATTGCATCGATCTATCAGGAACGGAATTAATTCAATAATGTGATTCATCACAATCACTTAGTAATTAGAATGACAAATCTCTAACTTGGTTTTGAAACAACCTAAATAGGATAACAAGCATCTATAGCAATCCCACAAAGACCATGTTTGTTATCAATCCCTCTTTGCAACCTCATATATCCACCCTCACCCCAACTCTCACCCCATGAATTCTTAATCAACCAATACCTTGTTCCATCACTTGTTCCATAACCAACTAAAGTTACTGCATGGTTTAGAGGATCACTATCACATGGCCCTTTAAATATCCCTCCTTTGTAAAATCCGAAATCTTTAGTGGCTGAAATCGAAACTGCGACCGGTTGTTTAGACACTGCACGAAGTAGTTGTTGTTCATCATTTGGAGGTACTTGTATGAAATTATTTATATGTCCTGAAGGTTTCTTGTCACGTTCACAAGTTCTACTACTACTACTGCTACTACTACTACCTCCTTTATATGGATAACTAGCTTCATCAGCTATACCATGTGTTTGTTTGATATATTTGAATGCATCTTGAAACAAACCACCACCACAACCTCCTGAAGTGCAATCTACTAGTTGTTGTGCTGATAATGAAACCAATTTGCCAGTTTTGATTTGGATGAAACCCTCTATAGCTCCTACAGCTGAAAATGCCCAGCAAGCTCCTGCAAATGGATTAGTGATATGGATTTAGAGTTTTAAATTACACCTCGTAACTGTAATTTTGGCCACAATATTATGATCTCTAAAAGACATTGTGACGATATTTTCCCTCAATTTTCCATATTTGAGATAAAGTGAACGTAATCGTAATGGTGATCTAAAACTATTCTCGTCATCCCTGACATTTTGTAGCCTTATGCGGTAAAAGAAAAATTGACCCTTAAATTTAACCATATGAAGCTTGAATATCAATGGTCAACAAAATAGAGGACTTAAAACAATGTATATCAAATAGATCAATTATGTAATATTTGTATCATAAATTTTAAACCAAATAGTTCTCATACAAATCGTGAAAACTAATATACATTTTCTTTTTAGATTTGATTATTGTTACTTATGGGAAACTTAATTTCAATATATTTTTATGGGTTCATATTCTTATTGTGCATTAAATAGTCTCATATCACTTCAAATCTACCCATTATTTCAATTATACAACATTATAAAATATTGATCAAAGCAACTATCAAAGTATATAGTAATAATAATTGATAACACGAGAAAATTTAGAAAAATAATATAACAATAACATAAAAATAGTTATATAGGTAAATATAATTTTTGGGCCCCAATAATTTTAGGCACTGTGTGCACACTTACGGCACACCATGATAGGCCGACCTATCTAAAACACAAGGTATGATAGTACTATCAAGAAATTATGATTTCAGTAAAAGATTTTCTTTGGCTTGATATGTAACTATATATATCTCATGCTAGCTCATTCATATGAATTTTTCCAGTTACTATTGTTTTTATTAATATCCTAACAAGTATAGTTCATGTAATATACGAAAAGACTTTTAATTTTGTACAGAAATGAGCACAATTCAAAATATTGGTGGTAACATGCAGATTAAAGTATAGAAATCTTTAGTCATTTCAAGGAATGCAAGCTCTTTAGAAATATCAAATTAGAAGCAACCTTTATCAAGAGAAATATGATTTGCAATCAAAGAAAGAAGAGAGTAATAATACAGTTTAAATTTTTTATGAAAAAAAACTTGATTATGAATTATGCAAAAATATGATGTAACAATACCTTTATATATACTTACCACATCGACCTTGCAATTTAACATTGGTTACAGCCCCTTTCTGTCTCCAATCTATGCTTGCTGGAATATGATATACCTTTAAGGGTTTTACATAAGAAGAAAATGATGTTTGTCTTGAAATATTGAGACCTGTATATGAAGCAAGAAACTCATCTGTGGTTAGATCAGAAAATTTGTTTAAACCCAACTTATAACTGTTATTGGCATTATTGTTGAATTTCTCTATGTATTCCAAGTTCTCCATGAATATCTTCAACCTTTTCTCCTTCTCAGTGTCATTTTCATAGGAGCGTTCATATTGAGACATCCACTGCTCATGTATTTTAGCAATGGATGAATCTTGCAATGTTTGAGACATTGCTGAATATGAATATAAACATATAATAACACAAACATAGAAAATAAGCTGCTTCATTTCAATTGCAATAATCATTTTTTACAAATACTATGCAATGTCTTTTATTGATTCTTCATATGTGAGAAGTAACTAAGGATTATGGTGAGTAGTAGCAGATGTGGGTAGTACTTAGTGATGTTCTAGTACCTATTTATAGTATTCAAAAAATATTATACAATGACATATTTCGTGACAAACAGATAATCATTATTGTGTTGAATTATTTTTTATGGTTGAAAATATGTCATTTAAGAAATTTCATAATTATTTCTCCACAACAAATATTCAGCTACTTTTTGTGTATGTTTTATTTGAGTCCAATCAATTTGTTCTAAGTTTTGGTATGATAAATCTGATTAAATTTGAATTGTTTTATCCTATGATTTTTGTTCAATTGGTTTGGTGATGATTGATAATTAACTTGAGACTTATATCATTCATTTGCATAACACGACTGAATTTGCTTCTTTGGAAGTGAAAGATACATTTTTACCCATTAGTTTATCTGATTTTAAAGTTAGCAATGCTTTTACATGTTATCAGAACAAACAAAAGAGTCTTTTTAACTACATAGATTGAAGAAAATATATTGAGAATCGAATGGAAGATACATGGATGAATGATTATTCAATGACTTATATTGAGCAAGAAATATTAAATAATATTGGCGAGTTGATCATTCAATGATTTCAGATTATGAAGTCGTGTAGAAATCAATTACGAAATATGTTATTTATTTGATTAAATTATAAACTTTTTGTGATTTTGACAATTATATTTTCAACTTTTTATATATGATTATATTTATTTATTTTAATTTTGATTAGATATATATTTTTATCATGCAAGTTCCCGTGCTTGTCGTGGTGAACTAGAGATTTGTTGTGGCAATTCCTGCGCTTGCCATGATGAACCAGAGATTTGTTGAGGCAGTTCACACGCTTGCCGTGATGAACCATGGATTTGTTAAGGCAGTTCTCGTGTTGTCATAATGAAGGTTTTAGTGTGTCTAGTAAAATCACTTGCGGAACGTGATATTTCCGCACCAACTGTTTATGCCGATATGATGTAAAAATGCATGTTGGAATGTATTGTTATATGCTGTGCAAAGTTTTGTTTGTTTTTGTGTGCTTATCATCTCAAGTCGCCTTTGTAGGTTTTAGAATTAGGACCACTCACCTTCTTCCAGGTTGTTTTTTATTTTCTTTATTTTCTTTTTTGTGAACACCCTCGATGTGGTGACTTGAATTGATAGAAAGTAGAAGACATATGTGAGTCGTTAATGAAGGTGTCTTTGAAGATGATAACTTAAAACTTTTCTCCTTATTTGAGGCATTTTGACTTATTTTGATCGAATCAATTTGAAGTCATGAAAAGTCACTTCACTACTGCCCCAATTTTTGGCTTTTTTATCAACTTTCACAACAAAATGAGATCAACTCCAAAAATTGCCTCAGTTTGGGCTTCTTGTGACTTTTCACTCCCCCAGTGTGAGATAATTTGAGTCATTCTTCAATTCAAAATGATTTGATAAACTTGGATTGTAAGGCTTTAGACCATGAATCATCTTAAAACTTGCCCCAATTTGAGAGGCTTCCAATTTGGTCTTTGTAATGTTTACCATGAAGGTTTTAAACCTCCATTGTTTAAGAATGTTAATTGTGGAGATTTTCAACCTCCACAACTTGAAATAACATATAGAGACCTACTAGAAGAGGTAACTATTATATGTTTCTAGGGGATTTCAACCTCAATTTAATTTCATAATTTTGACAACTTTAATCGCATTAATTTATAATTATTTAAATATACGATACTAAATGTAAATGTTCTTAACAATAATAAAATTTCATTGCAAATAATCAAGGTAGTATAACATAATTGAAAGAGTTATAATATATCATTTATTATAAATCTAAATACACTATAAATCTCAAAAAACTAAAAATAGTCTCATATGACACTTTAAAAACAAAATACATAACGAAAATCCTAAATGTTGCTAGCTCTAAATAATCCTCTTGAACCCAAATGTATGTGTATCAAGAATACTTGCATCATATATATATATATATATATATATATATAGCTGAAATTTCGTATAGTAGAAGCATAGAAAATAACAAAGGCAAAGAAAATAGTTGAAGGATATTAACCTCTAATTAGTGATGATGCTGGAGACTGAATGAGTGATGGAGAGGGAGTGAGGGAGGAAGACAAGAGAATAAGGAAAATAAGGGAATTAGGAAGCAACAATAGGATAAAAATTAGAAAATAAGGAAATTGGTTATGTTTATTATTATATATATATATAAAAGAACGTTTTCAGGTACCTACATGCTTAGGTATTACATTATCCACACCCACCATTCAATAGCAAGTCTATAAAATACCCAGCCCCAAGTACCTATGATTCTAAAAACACAGACCCAAACCCAACATGTTGTTGGTATTTTCTGCGGTTACCCACTAATTTGGGTATCTATTGTCATCCCTATGTATATAAGTAGGTGAACCTATAAATTTATGTCTTAATGTTTTTAGTCAATATATGGTATGAAACCCACTTATATGTTTCTTTCACTTAGCGTAGAGGTGTCAAAATGAGCCGGTCTGGGCGGACTGACCCGTTAAAGCTCGAAAATTTGTACGGCTTTGGTATCATATTAGTTACTTTTTATTGAATGCGAGCTTTTTAGCCCGACCAAACTGGGCTATATTAAAACAGACTTGGGTGGGGCTTACCTGTGCGGGTTCAGACTACTCGTTTTTTCCTATTTTTTAATCTTTTTTAGGACATTTGGTAATAAGCATTATGCGAAAACTTACGAAACAACTTATAATATAAAATAGATAATAAATATTGTGTTATGAACTTTGAATAAAAAATAGAGTAATGTCTAAACATAAATATTTGTAAATTACAATAATGTTATAAAGTTAAACACTATATAGTTTTTCCTATTTTGTAGAATATCCTTTTAAGTCCAGTAACAAAATAATGTATCAAATCAGATGCGAAGACATTAAACCATATAAATTTTCATTTTCATTTTTTAATTGTGTATTTAATTAGATTTAATTTCTACAATAAAATCATTATGAAGAAAATAATGTTTACAACAAAACTAAATGACAACATAATTGTTTATCATACGAAACTCCACACAATCATATTTAATATAATAGTTTACAATGAAATATAATATTTTTGATAGTGTCCAAAGGCTTATATATTAAAGTGAAGTTACAAATTATATTACTGTAAGTAGTGAAAATCTAATAAAAATGAGAGATTTAATAAAAGAGTTATGTTAAAAATTGTATATGTGGACTTGACCATCTTAACTCAAACATCATATCAATAAATTTGGTTGCGTTGAGCATAACAAGTATGTTAAAAACATTATACATTAATATCAAATTATATATAAATTTAAATAAATAGTTTTTAGTATTATGCGGGTTGGCCCGCGACAACCCGCAGTCCGCTTAGGGCGGTTTTGGGCTATAATTTGAGTGCATAATTTTTTCTGGACATTTTAGCCCAAACCGATTTAGCCATAACTCAATGTGATTGAGCTCGAACCCGTCCGGGTAGCCTGTTTTAACACCTATAACTTAGCCCATGAAAAAATAATTTAATCCATAGATGAAAATCTCCTGATAAGGGTGACTATAGCTGTGGTTTCTTTCCCACCAATAGTTTTCTAGCGATGCATTTTTCTTCCATAGATGAATTATATTAATAATAATTATTTTCTTATTGACAATCATTTAGATAAGTGATATTTATTTTTGTAGAGCTTGACCTTATTTATGATTTTGTTCATTTATTTTATATGAATTTATTTATAATGTATGTTTATCTTATTAGTGATTATTTATATCCTAACAACTTTTGTTTATATGATTTACTTCACACTGCTCAAAACGATTGTCTAGCAATATAACATTATCCACCTTATCATTCTGCAGTTACTTTCGTACCATATTTTTCAATTCATACATACTTAAAAATTCAAATATATATTTCTTTCCTTTTTATTTATAAAACTATTACTTAATCTATTTAAAAAGATATAAAGATAGAGAGACAAAAGAAGAGTTCATCCAGAAACACAAACCCATCATTAAGATAATAGAAGAGGGTAAACATATGAAACTTCAGTCTTATCCTCATAAACATAATATTATTTGTAAGATTGAAAACTTATGACTTAAACGGAATGAAATTATTTGAATAAAGTGATTAATCAGAATCACTTATTAATTAGAAACTTATACAACCCATGATAAGAAATCTCTAAATAGGATAAGCAGGCCACATAGCAATGCCACAAAGACCACGTTTATCATCAATCCCTCTTTGCAATCTCATGTATCCACCTTCACCCCAATTCTCACCCCATGAATTCTTAATCAACCAATACCTTTTTCCTTCTTTACTTGCTCCATAACCAACTACAGTAACAGCATGAATTAGATTAATTCCACAAGGTCCTTCAAATATCCCTTGTTTGTATGCTGCGAAATTTTGATTTACTGAAATGGCAGCTGCTACGGGTTGTTTTGAAACTGCACGAAGTAGTTGTTGTTCATCATTTGGAGGTACTACTATGAAACGAGATATTTGACCTGAAACTTTCTTGTCATGTTGACAAGTACCAGAACTTGCTTTATAAGGATAACTAGTTTCATCAGCTATACCATGTGTTTGTATGATATATTTGTATGCATCTATAATGTAAGCACCATTACAACCTCTTGAAGTGCAATCCACTAGTTGTTGCTCAGATAATGAAACCAAATTGCCACTTTTGATTTTTATATAACCTTCTACAGCTCCTAAAGCTGCAAATGCCCAACAAGCTCCTGCAAATTGATTAATCATATGAATTTAGGGTTTTAAATTATAACATGCAACCCTAATTTTGGCTATAATATTTTAGAAATGTAAATTATAGTAGTGAAAATAGAAGTGGAGAAGCTTTGGAGCTACACAACTTAGAATAATTTGCTTCTTATTTGGATGCTTTACAAATGAAGGGTGAGTGCCTATTTATAAGCTTTCTACAACACTTGTGAATTTCTAGATGTTTCCATAAATATCTAGTATATATTTATCTCAAGATTTCTAGATACTTCTTTAATTATAATACTCAATGCCTATAATAGAATATACTAGAAGCTCAGGAGAATTCTAGATACTATGATACAATCATCACTACTTGTTTCTACACAAATGTGGAAGCTTCTAAAAAATGTGCATCAATATTTTATCAGTAACCACAACGGTGATCTACAAATAGTACAGTCTCTAACATTTTGTAGGCATCACGCCCTAAAAACATTTGTGCCCGTGATCTAACTATTTGAAGCTTGATTATCAATTTCAACAAAATAGAACACTTAAAACAAATTGAGAAGATAAAAAAATATATACACATTATATATCAAATAAATTAATTATGTATTTGTATAGTAAATTTTTAACAAAATAGACCTTATATAAATTGTGAAAATATAAGATACATTTTCTTTTCGAATTTGATTATTGTTAATTATTGGGGGACTTGATTCAAATATATTTTGATGGGATCACACTCTTATTGAGTATTACACATACTCATAATTTTCTCATTTTAGATTTGACCATTATTTCAATTATACATAAATTATAAAACATTATGAAATAATGATCAATGCAACCAACAAAGTAATGAACAAAATTAAGTGTATAATAAAATTAATGGATAAAACAAGAAAATATTTAAAATAAGAAAAACAGTAACATAGTTGTCATATACAGATAAAATTAGTTAAATAGGTAAAAATAATTTGGGCCTGCAGTAATTCCAGGCCATGTGTGCACACTTGCCACATATATCTTTCTAGCTCATTCATATCAAATTTTCCAGTTATTTTTATTTTTAATAAAATCCTAATAAGTATAGTTCATGTAATATATGAAAAGACTTTTAATTTTGTATAGAAATGAGCACAATTCAAAATATTGGTGGTAACATGAAGATTAAAGTATAGGAATCTTTTAGCCATTTCAAGGGATGCAAGTTCTTTAGAATGTTTACCTGAATATAAGATTAAAAGCAACCTTTATCAAGAGAAATATGATTTGCAATCAAAGAAAGAAGAGAGTAATGATACAGTTTAAATTTTTATGAAAGAAAACTTGACTATGAATTATGCAAAAATATGATGTAAATATATATAAAAGTAACTTACCACATTGACCTTGTGATTTAACATTGGTTACAGCCCCTTTCTGTCTCCAATCTATGCTTGCTGGAATATGATATTCCTTTGAGGGTTCTACATCATAAGAAAATGATGTTTGTCTTGAAATATTGAGACCTGTATATGAAGAAATAAACTCATCTGTGGTTAGATCAGAAAATTTGTTTAAACCCAACTTATAACTGTTATTGGCATTATTGTTGAATTTCTCTATGTATTCCAAGTTCTCCATGAATATCTTCAACCGTTTCTCCTTCTCAGTGTCATTTTCATAGGAGCGTTCATATTGAGACATCCATTGCTCATGTATTTTAGCAATGGATGAATCTTGCAATGTTTGAGACATTGCTGAATATGAATATAAACATATAATAACACAAACATAGAAAATAAGCTGCTTCATTTCAATTGCAATAATCATTTTTTACAAATACTATGCAATGTCTTTTATTGATTCTTATTATGTGAGGAGTAACTAAGGATTATGCTGAGTAGGAGCAGATGTGGGTAGTACTTAGTGATGTTCTAGTACCTATTTATAGTATTCTTCATTTTTCCAAAAAAAATATTATACAATGACATGACATACTTCGTGTCAAACAGATAATCGTTATTATGTTAAATTATTTTTTACTGTTGAAAATATGTCATTTAAGGAATTTCATAATCATTTCTCTACCACAAATATTCAGCTACTTTTTGTGTATGTTTTATTTGAGTCCAATCAATTAATAATCGTTATTGTGTTGAATTACTTTTTACTATTGAAAATATGTCATTTAAGGAATTTCATAATTATTTCTCCACGACAAATATTCAGCTACTTTTTGTGTATGTTTTATTTGAGTCCAATCAATTAATAATCATTATTGTGTTGAATTATTTTTTACTGTTGAAAATATGTCATTTAAGGAATTTCATAATTATTTCTCCACGACAAATATTCAGCTACTTTTTGTGTATGTTTTATTTGAGTCCAATCAATTTGTTCTAAGTTTTGGTATGATAAATCTGATTAAATTTGAATTGTTTTATCATATGATTTTTGTTCAATTGGTTTCGTGATGATTGATAATCAACTTGAGACTTATATCATTGATTTGTGTAACACAACTGAATTTGCTTCTTTGGAAGTGAAAGATACATTTTTACCCATTAGTTTATCTGATTTTAAAGTTAGCAATGCTTTTACATGTTGTCAGAACAAACAAAAAGAGTCTTTTTAACTACATAGATTGAAGAAAATATATTGCGAATCGAATGAGAGATACATGGATGAATGATTATTCAATGACTTATATTGAGGAAGAAGTATTAAATAATATTGGCGAATTGATCATTCAATGATTTCAGATTATGAAGTCGTGTAGAAATCAATTACGAAATATGTTATTTATTTGATTAAATTATAAACTTTTTGTGATTTTGATAATAATATTTTCAATTTTTATATATGATTATATTTATTTATTTTAATTTTGATTAGATACATATTTTTATCCTGCAAGTTTTGTGTGTATCAATTTGATACCATAAAAATAAAATAAAAATTAAAATGTTTCCAAAATATATCAAATGTTGGTCAAGCTGATTCTTTAGTATTTTATGACCTCGTATAGAGACTATTTTGACTCATATTTATAATCTTTAACTATTAGTTTGAATTTTACTTATCCGGACACATACATAATTTTTTAAGGAACAAAGTGAATATTTAATCTCTAATATATATAAGGGTACATATAAATTTTCAAGTTTAATTATATACTTATATATTATATAATCAATATATATAAATATTTATTACATAAATAACAAACATATGAATATATATAAAAGTATTTCAGTATAACTTAATCACTAAAATTCAATAATGAAGAAATAAAAAATATATTATATAATCTGAAAATAGTAAAATAGTCTATTATATTTTATTTATTAGATAGTAATGATTATTTAATAGGCAGTAATGATTTTTTAGAGAATATTATTAATTCAATAGATATACATTTAATATCTAAAACAATTCCTATTAAATGTATTATACAATTCCATATTAAATTAAGTAATCAATAAATTTATATCTTCTTTTGCTGATTAAAATTAATAAGGTAAATTTTTGCATAAAAATTGATATGTTATCAATATTAAATGATTTATAAAAATTTACTATATCATAGAATTTTTATTATAAAACTTGATAAAGGTAATATGTAATCGCATAATCTATTTCATAATTGTAAAATCACTATGAGATTGTTAGGTATCAGTGGCAGAATACATCTAGAAGGGGATTGATAGATGTGGCGGAGCTCAAGTTCCACTTTTTAGGTTTTTATGCACTTACTGAAAAAATGTCTAGTTAACCGATTAAGCACTGTTCATAATCGATTAACCAGTAACAGAACTAGAATAATCAGAACAACAACTTGCACAGTTATTAACCAACACACAAACAGATATACAACAAATACTTTTATGCAAGATTAACAAGAACATAGCAAGGAACAAGCATGCAAAATATTAGCTCCAAACTCGTATTAAACACATCTTGAGCCCTCGGCATGTTGATTGTTGAGACATCTTCAAGCTTTAATTAACTCATTGTCTTTATCAAAATATAGGCAAAACATTGCTAATGCAATCCTTGACGCTTTACACTCTCAGAGGTCAAATAAAATAGTAGTATTAAAAACAATATCAATATATATATATAAGAGAATATGATCTATAATTTTTATAAGAACCATATAAATTGCAGAAGGTAAAAAAATATATATAAAGGAAGTTAAAAAACAATTTTAATTAAATATATTTTATATAATCAATTATATAAAAATAATTATTATATAAATAATAAAAAATATAAAGAAAAACTATAGTATTCAATCACTAAAATTCAATAATAAAAAATAAAAATATATATTATATATTCTAAAACTAATAAAGTATTATAATATATATATTATTTGTTAAACAGATTAATATAATATATTGTTTGGTGTTACTAAAATTTAACAATGAAAATACAAAAAATTAATTATATATTCTAAAACTAATAAAATATTATAATATATGTGCTATACCTACGAGATAGGGATAGAGAAATAGGAAAATACTGAATTGAATTCATTTAGTTGACTCATATTTGAGTTTGATGGTATAAATTATCCCAAACTTCTATCAAAAAATATATAAATATGTCATGTAAATACAAATCTAATCAGCCCAAATAACTTTTTTTTTCCGCTGATGATCAGCCAAAATAACTGAAGCCAATGAAAAGTGGCATGATATAAACCTTTTTCTTAGACAGAATATTTAACTGATTTTAAACCATCTTAATATTATTGTACTGCCTAAGGATAGGTGAAAAGATCTTTACAAATCAATCACAGAAGATATTTGATATCGAATCTCCATATCATTTTTATGATACGATTGTAATTTTTATCTTACTCATATTGGGATAAAATCAATTTGATATGATTTTTGTTTTTCATAATGCAATCTCTAATTTGAATTTTGAGTCCTTAAAGAGTTACTTATTATCAAGTTGATTCATGCAACTTAATCAAATTGATATGTTACTATTCAAATATATATTTCAAATGTTTAATTTATTTATTAATCCAATCAAATCTTTAATTCATTCCTTTTTTATTATTCTTTCTTAATGAATATTATATTTTTTAGAATAACTTTGAAAAATCATTTTTAGGGTATTGAGTTATTTTTATTTAAGAAAAAGGTTTTGGGCTTTTTCTAGGCCGGACAAAAATGAGTGTTCACAGTTGCTCCTATTTACTTGTTGCTTACTTGATAGCATGCAAGCCGAGGTTTAAGAGATATCATGGTAGGTAACTAGTAAATAAATGAACGCTATTTTGTCGAGGCTCAAAAAAAGGCCCTAGGGAAGGTACTAAATTTTGATGATGTAGATCGATGTTCTGCTAGTGGACTAGGGATTTGGTGAGGCAGTTCTCGCGCTTGCCATGATGAACCAGGGTTTTGTTGAGGTAGTTCCCGACCTTGTCTTGATGGACCCGAGATTTGTTGAAGCAGCTCCCGCATTTGCCGTGATAGACCAGGATTTGTTGAGGCAGTTCCCGTGCTTGCCGTGATGGACCAACGATTTGTTGATGTAGTTACCGCGCTTGCCATGATGGACCAGGTATTTTTTTGAGGCAGTTCATGCGCTTGTCGTGATGGACCAGGGATTTGTTAAGGCAATTCCCGCGCTTGCTGTGTGGACTAGGGATTTGTTGATGCAGTTCCCGCGCTTGCCGTGATGGACTAGGAATTTGTTGAGGCAGTTCCCGTGCTTGCCGTGATGGACCATGGATTTGTTTAGGCACTTCCCGTGCTTGTCATGATGGACTAGGGATTTGTTGAGGCAGTTCTGCGCTTGCCGTTATGGAGCAAGGATTTGTTGAGGCAATTCTCGCGCTTGCCGTGATGGACCAAGTATTTGTTGAGGTAGTTCCCGTGCTTGTCGTGGTGAACCAGGGATTTGTTGTGGCAATTCCTGCGCTTGCCATGATGAACCAGAGATTTATTGAGGCAGTTCACGCGTTTGCCATGATGAACCAGGGGTTTGTTGTGGCAGTTCACGTGCTTGCCGTGATGAACCATGAATTTGCTAAGGCAATTCTCGTGTTGCCGTAATGAAGGTTTTAGTGTGTCTAGTAAAATCACTTGCGGAACGTGATATTTCTGCACCGACTGTTTATGCCGATATGATGTAAAAAATGCATGTTGGAATGTATTGTTATGTGTTGTGCAAAGTTTTGTTTTTTTTTTGTGCTTATTGGAAGAACCTACACACATAGGTTTGAATATTTGGTTATATGCAATGCATTGTTTTGTTTTGTTTGTTGTGCTGATTGAAAGAACAATATGAAGACATATGTTTGAATGCATGATTAAATGCAATGCAATATTTTGTTTGTGTGTTTGTTTGTTTGTGTTATTTGGAAGAATAATGTGAAGATGCATGTTTGAATGCTTATTATATGCAATGAATGATTATGTAATGTTTTTTTGGTTTGTGCTACAATAATTAGTGTATAAATGTGTCTATATGCTATAAGTTTATGTTACTTATTTTATTGGTAAAAAAATATGATTTCTTAATTTAATTATCAATTATTTAAATCAAACAAAAAAGTAATTTGAGTTAAAAATATTGATACAGTGGTGGTACATAGAGGACAACAAATGTTTACTCCTGTTATATATGATTTGATATTGTTTTGTCACATGAAAGGTGACATCCATCACTTATAATTGGTTAAAAAAATTCTATTATTAAATTTTTGAGTTAAATAATTTTACTTTTTATCTATAAAAATTGTCACACAAGGGTGACACCGTTTTGTGGGTAAAGAACTTTTGTATCTTAAATATATGAATCATAACTTATATTTTTAGGCACAGTCTAAAACCATAGTAAATTTATTTAGTAAACCCATCTGAAGTAAATTTATTTAGCCATACACCAACCACATTACTTCAATCAGTTGAGAGAACATCATCACATTGAGGGACAAAGATCTATTATCCCAAATGATATATTAAATTATATACTGGAACAATAAAATTGAAAGAAAATAAAAAAATAATAAACATTTAATTTTTAACTGACATCGTGTGTTTTTTATTGGTTAGAAGTTCACTAAATTTCAAGATGCAAATTGGTGTTGAGAATGAGTGACTCGGGTAGCATAGTGTCTAGCAATGAAATCAGAAGCTTTCCTATCAATACCAGGCTCTGCAATCCAATATCCTCTATCTTCATCACTTGCAAATATCCTTCTTCCATTCTCACTTCCTTCATCATATCTATTTCCACTTGAGAAACATGCCTTCAATAACCTGAATAATCCCATTGTGATAAATCTTATTATGATATATATGAACACTCTAAAGGGTACTTGAGAGCTCTAAGATATTGTGTACCTTGGTTATAATATAAGTAACATGATGGAGTTGCATGTATTTATATAGTGGCAAATTGATAAAGATGCCTTCTCTTTCTTATATAAATAATGCCTGCCGAATGAGAATAATGCTTATACTATATTCCCAATTTTGTTAAATCTTAATGTCACTTTTTAATGGGGGTGAATATATATATATAGTCATGCAAAAATTAAGCTTGTATATGTGAAAAGGTTTACATGGACATTATTTTATTTTCTCTAAGACCCTTAGTATTTAGAAATTGTATTAAATTCATATTAATGTTGTCAATCAAGAATATTTATTATGATTAAATTTGAAGTCTTCATTTTTCCTTCATTTTCCTTTTTTTGAGTCATTCCTTGTAATACAAGAAGAAAGAGGGGTAAGGTAAAAAAATTAAACAAGACAAAAAAATCAATAAAAAAGATAGAATTCTGGTTCTTGTCATGATTGAAAGAAAGTAATGAAGTTCCATCATGTTCCTATATAGTTATCTTATAGATATAGCTGAAATATTCTTGTAACGTTTATCTTATGATTAACACTCTAGACACACAATGGCATTGGTTTGACTAATCACTAATAACAAGCTCATAGTAAGTTGAAATAAATTTTTTTTTTCTTTATGAAGTGATAATATTCTCTTGTTGTCTTGAAAAAAGATTCAGAGAATATATGTGCAAAAGGAGATTGATGTGAAGGGAGACATCAAGAGTTTCTTAAATATAAAAAAGATAAAGAACTCACATACAATGTACATCGTGTGCACCTAAATTTCTGCCTAAACAAGAAATTGTTGCATCGCTTCAACTAGATTTTGACATGTGAACATTATAGGCTAAGTTTTGTTGTGTCATTGATTTTTTCAGAACGTTATTTGTCCATTATTTTTATGGGCAATTTAAGTAAAATTTATGACTATAAACATAAATATTATTGTGTAGATTATCAGTAATCTTATTTTTATTTTCTATGATGAGTGAAACTTAAAAGTAATAAAATTACATAGCATTACTTTTTATTAAATAGTTTGAATATAAAGAAGATTATCATTCTTAACCAAAAAACATATATACACAACTCCTTGTAAATAAGAGTTATCCCCACATTATATACACAAATCAGTCGATGTGTATTTTAATAGTTTGTTATTTTTAACTTATATAAATAGGATTAGCCACTCATCTTTATAATCAATCAAAAGAGGAATTACTTTTCATCTTCATTCTCTTTCTCTCTTTCAATTTCTATTCTCTCAAGGAAGAAGTGTTACTCACTTCATCTTTCATTCAAGAAGGATTCATGACATTCTATTATGCATGAAAATTGGATAACCAAAAGAACTTACATGTTCTATCATAGATATAAAGTTGGATACAAGATAAATGACATATAAGTTCATTTATCATATTTTCCATGAATATATTAAAGTACGTTTTCGCTCTCTATTTTTTATTATTGGTGATAATGTTCATATCATTTACTATTCAACATCTTTAAGTAGAATCTCACATTAAAGTTTAATCCAACATTGACATTAAAGAAATGGAATTTCTAAAATTTCTCTTTCTAATTAGCGTGATTTCCTATCATTGTGTAGATGTGGAGAAACTTGATTGTACTTATCTCTACACTTAGAAACGAGAAAATTTTATATCATTATTATTTTAAATTATAGTTACATTTACATTGTGTTTATCACAAAATAGAAAATTGTCGGAAATTTTGGTCATATAATATAATTTAAAACAATTATGGAGTTCCGAACGTAATTAGCTTTAAGTGAGTTGTAGGTGACTAATAATGTCTATCTTTAATGATGTGCTTTTATCGGAAGCTTATCAAATCACAAGTTCCTTTTTGTGATGGAATGTGTTGGGTAAGGTACATCCTAGGAAATGTATAAACAAACCAAACTATATACACTAACATGTATTTACTAGGGAGTTCAAAGATTCAAACAATCTTACATTAAGGGAAAAATATCATCTCCAGTATCAGAAAGTTATTGATTTTATATTTATATTTAAAGATAAAAATGTTATCATATTATATTTAAATGATAAAAATGTTATATCCTATCATTTTTTCTTTTATTTTTGCATGCACTAAATTAAAAGCATCTGAGAGGGTTCAAACATATAGATTAGATATACTTGCATGTATTTGAGCCATTAATGTCACAATTATGTAGTGTAAGAATATTTTATAAGATTTAAATTAAGAAATATTGCAATATCAGCCTAACTTAGGTAGGTGTACACCGTGTAGTATCTGACTTTCCCTTTTTACATAGAAACATACTAAAGGGTCCAAAAGAATTTGATGCAAGAAAACATATTCGTGATTACAAACAAGAGTGGAATTTAAAAATGATTAGCACAACAAAGGCAAAACAAAGATGGCAAAAGGTGAGATGTGGTAAAGTGTACTTTCAAACTTCAATAGTAAGTATTAAATATCTATCTAACCTCTTGGCTTATGTCAAGGAGGTTTTATTATTTATGGCATATGCCTTATGAGTATGATGTGCCCTTATGTCTTGACAGGTGAAACAATGCCTTGGTTCGTGACCGAGAATTTGTTCATGCATGCTTAAGACTTTTTGACCGTAACAGATGGATCATGGCTTACTTAGGACTTTGGATTCTAGTCATGCCTAGCAAACCCCAACTAAAGTAATGTTCCACCTGATCGTATGTTTATGTCCTTACCTGATACGCACCAACAGATCTCTTGACGCATCAGTTGGCCTCATTGGTGCAACACCAGATGAGCCTCATGGTGCATATTATACAGTCTCTAGGGCCCATTTGGTGCATCACCTTTTCAAATATTTTAGCAGCAGAACTCTTTGCTTTTACACATGTGTTAAATGTGATTCATGATTAGTTAGTTTAGATTGGTTAATTTGTTACTTTTATCTAGTTGCTTCTTTTACAAGCAACCTAGTGTTAGTTGTGTTCTATATATTAGGAGGTCCACTTTGTAATCAAGAATCAACCATTCGATAAAAATATACACAAATTCAGTTTCTTCTATACCTTTTTTAGTAAGAGATGTACACCAACTCTATATTTAAATTTGGATTCGTGACAATAATAAAAATCATAATGTTAAAGTTTTGATAGTTTCTGAAATTATATAATCAAATTTTGTTTACTTTAGTCCATTATTTTGGAAAGTCAACATAACTACAATTTAAACAAAAATTCATTTGATGACTTTTAAGTCACTAGTTACACCTATAAAAATTGAATGACTTATATTCTAATTTGTGACCATTGAATTAATTTACTAATATAAAAAATTAATTGATCCAATTTTCATTCAATCATACATATCACAAGTGATAAAGAGAATGAAAGACTTATTTACCATGAAATATAGTTATGAAAAGACTTTGAAAACTTCAGTTTTCCTTTCTTTCACAACAAAACTCAACTCGTAATAAGACTTTTAAGATTAGTTAGAAACTAAGTTCTCAAAATGCTTAAACATATTGAGGGCACTCTCTATTGGAAGAGCAAGGGGTGGGAACTTTCTTGGAAGATATCAATCTGAATAAAGATCACGAAGAATGCACATAAAGTAACCATAAATACATATATTATACCAAGAGAAGCTCAAAAGGAAGAAAGAAAATAAGCCCTACATAGCTAGCTTTGGAATTTCCTTCTGTTTCTTAATCTCCCTTTCCCTTTTAAGAGAAATCTTTACGGGTACAAACTACGCTGTCCAACTTTACATGCATGCATGCATGAAAACAAGTGGCTGTTTAAGTAATATTATAAACAGTTTTTAAATATCTTTTGTAGGCATAATAACATTGCTAGCTAAATATAAAAGACAACTGAGTTTTTTTTCAAAGCATGATATGTGAACAGAATATTATTATTGATTTAAATAAAGGGGTAGATGGAGCCTAACCTTCACCTTATTATTATTTGGCTAACCTTCACTTTATCTTCTCTAACAGTGGAATTTAAGATTCATGAGTTTGATGATTTAAAAAATATATTTAAAATAATTTAAAATCTATATCATTACTTTTTTCAAAAAACACACATGTCACTATCCTATTCAATACTAAACCATTTAGTACTGCAGATTATATGAATTCATTAAATTTGCCCTCGTTATAGAACTTTGTCCTTTCGTAAATAAGGTGAGAGTTTAAGGCTTATAAATAAAATAGATGGGAGTTCAAATTACTTTAATCTTCAATAGATCTTTTTGGCTTGACATAAATTAATAGGTATTAGGGTCTCAACAAAATAATATAATTTTGATTTAAACCTTTTCACTTATACAAGCATAAAGTTTACAAGACATAATTTTGATCTAAACCTTTTTGCTTATACAAGCTTAATGTTTACATAACAGCATATACAAAACACATTAAAAGGTGACACTAAGATTCATTAAATTGAGACATTATTCTCATTCGGCAGGCATTATTAATATAAGAAAGATAAGGCATCAATCTTTATGAGTTTGGCATTATATCACATAGGGGGAGAACACTAGTGTGTCAATTCAAAAGTAGAGAAGGATAGTGCTTATGCTTCTTTCAAGTTTTACAACAATGATAACCACACTTATTGCTGTTTTTAGAGAATCCTGATCCTCCTTCTTAGTCATATAGCTTATCTATAATAGCCGTATAAAATAACCACGTGATGTGATTTTCTCATTAGCCACTATATAAATACATGCAACTCCATCATGTTACTTATATTATAACCAAGGTACACAATATCTTAGAGATCTCAAGTACCCTTTAACAAACCTAAAAGGGGTTGTGACTCTTTAGAGTGTTCATATATATCATAATAAGATTTATCACAATGGGATTATTCAGGTTATTGAAGGCATGTTTCTCAAGTGGAAATAGATATGATGAAGGAAGTGAGAATGGAAGAAGGATATTTGCAAGTGATGAAGATAGAGGATATTGGATTGCAGAGCCTGGTATTGATAGGAAAGCTTCTGATTTCATTGCTAGATACTATGCTACACGACTCACTCATTCTCAACACCAATTTGCATCTTGAAATTTAGTGAAATTCTTCATTGCATCTTGAAAACAACCGAGGATGTTGTTATGGTTCATTACTATTTTGGTCTTTATATATATAGTTTATGAGGAACAAATTTATATTTTAGAAATCTATCTTTAATCTAAATGAGGTAATGAATTTAATTTTTCTTCACTCTTCAAACCTTCTCGGTGCTCACTTCCATAGTTTTTGTTTCTCTTATGTGGAGTGGGTTTTACACTCTTCTAATTATCTTCTTGGATGTAACTTTTAATTGTCTATGTGAATAAGTGTATCACTTGTTCCCCCAATCACTTTTATTTATATTATCGAATTTCTTTGTTGATAAAAAAATGTAAGTGTAAAGATTTATACACATTGAGTACATCAACAATCATTTATTATCGTACTTTTTCTAAAAGTCAATAATAATTAAATATAAATAGTAAATGATGCCATATCAATATATAAAATTCTTAGAGTCTGAAGCATATATCACTCCCCTCCTCTCTGAATGTGATTATGTTCCCTCATCTGATTGTGTAATGTAGTTGGGGTGTGGCTAAGTAAATTACTGCTTTGGTAAGGGACATTATAATATTATAGTTCAGTTGGGTTTACTAAATAAAGTTTACTGCGGTTTTAAACTGTGCTTAAAAATAAATGAAGTTTTAATTCATATATTCAAGGCATAAAATTTCTTTACCTATAAAACTGTGTCACTCTTGTGTGCTATTTTTTATAGATAAAAAATTTAAAAACTATTTAACTCAAATATTTAATTACTTCAAATTTTATTTACCAATTATAAGTGATACTTGAAGTATCACCTTTCACGGGGCAAAAATTTTCAACCCATATATAAGTGGAATAAACATTTTTTTCCTCTTGGTACCACAACTATGTGTCATTATTTTTAACTCAAATTATTTTTTTATTGATTTAAATATTAATAATTAAATTAAGAAATCATAAAACTACCAATGAGACAACATATATTTTGCTATCAAAGAGTAAGGGCGTCAAATTATCCACAAAAACATTAATCATCCAAATATTAGACATAGGAAGCATATATATCTACCTCATCCATTTAAGATAATGAATTTAAAAAAGAATAGGATCCATGCATTGGATAAGTTTAAGGTTTAAATATATTTTTATAGTAAAATATTGAAGTAAGGAGGAATTTGTGGATATGTTAGGGTTTAAACTTAATCACTCACAATCCATCTTAGGGATGCTTAAATATGTTTTTAGTCTCCGAAAATATATGGAATTTAAGTTTTTTAGTACATATGAATTTTTGGGTTTTAATCCTTATATAATTTATCATTTTAATTTTAGCCTCTAGTATTAATACGAGTATAAGTTTTAACATGTAACACATGTCATATAATTATATTGTTGACAACACAGACATGCCACATCATAGGCATCTTCAAAAGATAAACTAAAGCTGAACATATTTGTTGAGTCAAAAAAATATTTAATTGTTAGACACTTAACTTAAATATATATTTTTAACTTATTATAATAATAAAATATGAAGTAATATATTTTTTAAACTGAGTTTCCTCTTTGTCGTTTTAGTTGATAAAAGACTCTTAGGGTTCCTTTCACATCGGTTTCTTTACAACATAATATTCCTTATCCTTTATTAAGATAACAAGATAATATTATAACTTCATTCAGAAAAAAATAATTTGAAATATTTATGAGCTGGTTCATAAGCAGCATTCTGAACTTCATTACTTCCTTTCAATATGACAAGAAGGATGGATGTCCATGTATGGAAAATCCAATATTAAAATTAAAATATTTAAAATTAAAATATTATTTTTCTCCTTATATTCCAATTTTAGACTCTACAATAGATGCTAAACTCTCACAATAACCTCTAACCTTTTATTTTATATAACTATTTTTTTTTATTTCTCTTCTTTGCTTTTTACCTTCTCTCTTTCTTCTTGGGCGTTTTGCATTTCCTTCATCTTTCATTGATAAGCACTAGAGATGGAAAAAACAGAACAAAAAAAATGAGAACATACAAAAAAAAAACCAATTCATGTCACATTAAATTGTAGATCATATCACATGATGCAGCTGTAATATTATGATGATTGTCAAAACTTTATTACAATGCAAATATGGTATGACATCAAAATCATAATGATAACCACAACTCAACTACATTAAGTTTTATCAAATTCAAAAATATTATTTTAATAACAAAAAACTTTACAGCGCAACGATCGTAATCTATACCGTAACGGTCGTAATTTATATCACGATGACAGCAAAAATACAATCGCAATAACCCCAACTTGATCAAAATGACAATTTAAAACACCAATCAAAACTATGAGAAACACATTACCTATTGCAAGACCACTCAAGAGAGAGGATGGAAAGAAAGATTATGAGTAAAAAGAAATAGATAAGAAATACAATTGAGTTTTATTGTTGTTTGGTAGAAGAGAAAGAAGAGAGAAAGAGAAGAGAAAAAAATTGAAGTTTTCTATATTTATAATTATACCCTTATAAATAATTATATATTAACTTTCTTTTCAAAGTGAACATATTAATATTTATTTAAACTTTTTGAAAGTAAATGTTAATTATAATTTTAAAATAGTTTAAAATTATCAAACCAAAGTGTCACACAAAGAGTTACATATTTACATGAGTATTTAATAACTAGAATTCGAGAATGATATATCTTACACATATATGTGATAATGTAAATTGGAGGTAACTTAGTCATTTTAAAAATATCTATTCTCTCAACTCTCCTATTTGAAGAGAACAAATTTGACATGAGATTTACCACATTTCTTTCTCTCTACTCTCTTTCATTCCACAACTAAAGAAAAGAAATTTGAGAACTTGTCTCACTTTCTCTCTTCTCTTCTTCTCTTCTCTCATACTCAACTCAACCAAATGAAAACTAAAAGACACACCAACAAAGAGCAACAACAAAGAAAAGGGACTCCAACCAACAACATCATATCCAAAATTGAGACTCTAACAGAGAAAACAAAAAACAACTGGCACAAAAAACTAGACCCCCAACAAATGTTTTCCTTCTTTAAGATTAATCAGTGTTTCAAATTGCAGACCACATCATATGATGTAGCCGCAATATTATAGTTGTAGTGACTACTGTAACCGCATCACATCGCAATTGCGGTGTGACACCGATTCACAATGATGCGACCACAACTGGTCGCAAAGCAATTGCATCAGACCACATTTGGGCTACATTAGGCCGCAACGATATCAAATTTTTTTATTCACAAAATAATTTGCATTGCAACGATCACAATCCGCATTACAATAGTTGCAATAACCACAATCGCAGCAACCACAATCGCGACTGCAATCACAATTTAAAACTATAAGCTTAATATTCACGGTTCTCGTTACCAATCTATAGTACATTTCACAATCAAGCAGCTCCAAACACTACCAGCCCAATCCTTTAGTAAAGACAGAAAAGAAACTGAAGATAAAGTGCCCAGTCCTACAGTATAGCCCAAAGTGTAGGACACTGTTAATGTTGTATTTAAAAAATAAAAGAAACTGAAGACAATATAATTATTGTTACTGAGGAAAATAATACTGATTTTGAAGAATAGTAATCTTATTCATGGAGGTGATTATACCAAAAATATCGTGGAGGTGCAACAATGGTAGAATATGATGTCAAAAAAGAAGAAGCTATTACATGCATGAATGAAGTTTATCCTCTTGTGCTTTATCTTAGGTTCACTTTGAAAATCATAGGCAAAATTTGACTGACATCACATACATCAGAATGACAAGGAACAACATAGTACATTGGAACATATTCGATCATCTTGTACATTAACCAATGTCTATCCTTGGAATCATAAGGTTCTCAATACTGGGTTTTAACTACAACCCTAGTTTCAATGTCCTGAATAGTATGCTTTAATATTATTTTTTTAGAAATGATTTGTACATTTTTTTTCTCAAGACCTATTTAAGTCTCTTAAAAATTTTGAATGGACCAATTTGGTATCTAGGAAATTGAAGAGCCTAAAATGGTTCTAAAAGTATTAAATGTGAATTAAATTAGTCATTTTAACATTTTTTATGTCACTGCTAGGGACTATTTTGACTAGTATTAGCAATTAGGTTCTCCTTGTCCATATCCACATAATGGTCGCCTAAACATGGATAGGGTGAGCTTGCGGGCTAACCTAAATAAAATTAAAAAATATACAAATGTATATACATTGGTCATACCAAATAAGCATTACATTTTTTTTAAGAAAAGGGTCAAAACTACACTCCACATATATTAATTAAGATAAAATTACAAAAGAAGATTCAAATAGAAAATCTATAGTTAGGTAAGCTTAATCTATTTCTACCAAAATCCTCTAATATGAATGTAGGGAATTCATTCCATCAAGTAAAAGTTCTAGACAAAATGCCAAGGTAGCAAGCCTATCTATACAAACATTGCATTCCCTCTGAGTGATAAAACAGTCCATAGACTCGATTAAAGATTTGCACAACCTCCATTTGTTTATGAGCTTCCAAGGTATATTGACTGTGGCATTAAAAATCGGAGTAACTAGCAAAGAATCACACTCCAACCAGAATGAGTGCCAACCCTTTTTGTGAGGAAATTCTATAGCCATTAAAGTTGTGTTCAGCTCAGCAAATAAAACATCCTTTATCTCAAAATAAGTTGAGAAACAATCCAAGAAATTACCATTATGATCCCTAAATATTGTCTCTCCTCCTGCTAGACCAGGTGCTCCATGAGCAGCACAATCCCAATTGATCTTGACTCTATCTATTGGAGGAGGTTTCTAAATGATTTCCACAACGTTTGGAGCTTTCCTATAATTAATTTCCACCTTTAGAGCTCTTAGAATAGAGAAATAATGTATGGAGGAGCTGGCAAAGGATTTGAATGAATTTCTAGAAAGTAAAGTGGCCACTTTGATCCTGTTGATTGCTTGATGAAGAAGAAAATTCTTATCCTTAAACCTGCTTTTGTTTCTACAATGCCAAATTATGTTGATAGGGTGAATAATTGTTGTAGCCAAAACATCCTTAAGTTGATCACTCCCTTGTTTTTTTTCTAATAAATAGAATGGTGGATATGGAAGATGAGTCTATATTGATTGCAAACGTATAACTCAGCCAATTCCAAATTGCTTTAGCAAAATGGCAAAGCAGGAAAAGGTGTTCAGAGGTTTCTGCACCAACTCTGCACAAGTTGCACCTAGAAACTAAAGAGCAACCTCTTGCTTGCATATTTTCATCCGTTGACATTCTATTCTTTATTAACCTCCAAGTTGTGAAAGACTTTGAAGGAGGGTGGAATTAGACCAGAGAATTTTGCACCAATTCAAGTTTGCGGAAACAGGGTTGATGCTCTTAAAAGCCTCTCTAAGATTTGAGTGGCCATCATTAGCTTGTTGTAAAATTGATTTATCTTTGCTATTAGAGATGAAAGTTTTCGAAATTTACAAATAATTTGCATACAAATATATAAATGCATTATCATAATAAACAGACATATAAATAGAGCAATATATACACAATTTAAATGCATATACATAAAACAAAATATGCATATACATAATTTACATACAAAATACAAAATGAATAACACAAATGTATATATAATATATAAAATAAAAATGCATATATAATAAGGAAAAACATTTATTAGCAAATTAATGATTTAACATAAATAAAAGGTATCACAAAAACAAGTGATACTCATATCCACACATAAAATAATCATTATAACCAAGAATACGACTAGAAGAATTCATCTCCCATTCTACAAAAGAGTAAGAAAAACTAGGAAAACGAGCAAGAAGAATGTTCCACGAGTGAAGAGAAATTAAGTTCATTACCTCTTCAAGATAAAAACTAGAATGCTAAAAAATAACTCTGTTTCTACTCAACCAAATAGTCCAAATAGTAACAAACCAAAGGGACATACACTATTGATGATACTTTTTCTCAGCACATAGCAAATTCATATATGAAAGGAAATTGCTCTTGATATCATTGGTGATGATTTAACAAAGACCATGTTAGAGCAAGAGAGGAAAAGATGTTCTATGGATTCCTCCACCACATCATAAAAAGCACACCATGTTAGAGCATAAACTCCTAAGACTCCACGACTAGCAAGGTTCACCTGTGTCGACATGCCATCAAAGATATTCTCAACATTAAACATCTCATCTTTGGTGGAACATTGCATGCTCACAACATTTTATAGAAACTATTATCAATGTTTGTAGTCACATTTTGAAGTACTTGGTAAGCATTACTAACCGAGTAATGGTC
This sequence comes from Lupinus angustifolius, assembly GCF_001865875.1. Classification (NCBI taxonomy): domain Eukaryota; kingdom Viridiplantae; phylum Streptophyta; class Magnoliopsida; order Fabales; family Fabaceae; genus Lupinus; species Lupinus angustifolius. The sequence goes on from NC_032022.1 coordinate 1,154,496, forward strand.
ATCTTTGTCATGAACCCAAATCCACCCATCAACATGATCTCGAACAATTGTAACATCTTCCAATGATTAAAGAATTTCTTCGACATCTTCTTGTTCCCATTGGAATAAGCTCCTTCACCATTTTAGCGTCTAGCACCAAATCTCATTTCTCCATTCTCCCAATGAGTTGATACTATCATCTTTATCCAAAGCCACCTAAAACAATCTTTCATAACAATTTTTAAGACACTCCCCTCCCCCCCACCCATAGATCCTTCCAAAATAGAATGGATTGGCCAGTTCCTACTCTCCTTCGGACACCCTCACTAAATCACCTAATATTGAAACCATCCATTCTAATGCTAAGACTATCTAGATCTCGCCACCAGGATGACCCCCTTTTAAAACACTCAGAATCTCCCACCCCACCCCTACCCACCACCCCGTCTTCATATCTAAATCTCAACACTTTCACCTAAAATGATTCTCTCTCAATAAGTAATCTCCACCTCCACTTCCATAATAAGGAAATATTGAATAGAGACAAATTTTTAATCCCAAGACACATTTCTTACTTAGATCTATACACATTTTCTCACCTCACCCAATGGATACCTTTACTTACCTCTCCCCTAATCCAAAAGATTTTACTTTGAATTTTATCAAGTTCAAAGATAATAGAAATAAGGATTTAAAAAAGGGAAAAAGTAGATAAGTAATGAGCAAAGTATCGACATTAGGAGAGTTACACGTCCACCAAAGGAAATAAGTTTCTGTTGCCAAAGAGAGAGTTTCTTTTTAAAAGAATGAATGACATGAGACCAAGTGAGAATTCCTTTTTGATTAGCACCAATAAGAATTCCAAGGAAATTGAACGGGATAGAGCCAACACCACATAACAATTTATTTACCACCACCTAGATAAATTCACCAGTAGATTTAACCCCAATAAAGTTCTCTTATGAATATTGATTTTTGGACCGGAAGTCAACTCAAAACATTTAAGAATGATTTTGAGTACCAAAACATTAGTAACAGGGTTCTCCCCAATAAGAAGAGTATCATCAACATATTGAAGATGAGAAACAACAACTTTATCTCTTCCAATCGAGTACCTTTCGAAAATATTTTTTGACACAACAAATCTCATGATACCACCAAGGCCTTCTACAACAATAAGGACCAAAAAAGGAGCCATCAGGTCTCCTCGCCTTAGACCTCGAGCCATATTAAATTTCATAGTAGGAGTCCCGTTAATCAGGATATAGACAAAGTTTGACTATAAGCAGTTCGTTATCCAATTCCTCTATTTGAAGCAAAAACTGATTTATTTCCATCATATAAAGTAGTAAACTCCAGTTAATTGAATCATAAGCTTTTTTTTTAAATCCACTTTAAAAATGAAACAATCTCCTCTTGTCTTCTTTCTTGCCTGATCAATAATCTCATTATCTATAACAACCTCATCCATAATATTCCTTCCTTTGACAAAGGCAGTCTAACATTTCGAGATAACTAAGTGAATAACCTTTTAAGACGACCAGTTAGAAGTTTTGAAATAATCTAATAGATACATCCTACATGAGAAATGAGTTTGAATTCACCAAGATCCTGCATGCTTCTATTCTTTGGGATCATAACAATAAAAGAGGCATTGCAGCCTCTAGCAAGGTTGCCAAAACGAAAGAAATCATCCATCATAGAGAAAATATCATTCTTTAAATAATCCCAAAACTTTTTAATAAAATTAAAATTGTACACGTCCGGTCCTGGAATTTTATCACCTTCACAACCCTATATAGCCTCTTTAATCTCTCTTCTCCAAACTTGGTTGTTAGGAAATCATTTTCCTCATCCGAGAACCGGTTAAAACCAATTCCATCAAGAGTAGGCCTATTCCAATGTGACTCAAAAAATCTTTCCCGGAAGAATGATCTGATCTGATGTTTCACTCTACTAGGGTCATCAACCTAAAAATCATCAATTACCAGCCCATTAACATCCTTAAACATCTGACTCCTATTAATAGAGGCATGAAAGAATTTACAGTTGGAGTCACCATCCCGATGCCACTTTTATCTAGATTTTTGTAGGAGAAAATTGTCTTTTTGTCTTGAGAATCACCAAAGATCTGTAGTAGCTAATCTCCTTGGGGAGATTTCAACTTCAGATAAACTTCCATGACACCCCTTTTCGTCAATAGAATTAATAAGAAATACCTTATCAACAATTTTTTTATCTAACATATCAAAGTTCTCCTTATTCCAAATCTTCAAGGACCTTTTAATACTTTTCAGTTTTTCCATGAACACAAAGGAACCCCTACCATGGAACTTCAGTTTTTTCCATTATTCTTTGACAAAATTAGCAAAGCTTGCTTCAGATAACCAACAATTGTTGATATCGAATGGAGTCGCACCCTAATTTGGGACATCATTTTTTAGGAGTATAGGACAAAAGTCAGAGAAAGTCCTATTAGACCCAATTGGACTAATTGACCCCATTTGTTTAACCATCTATCGTTAACTAGGACTCTATAAAGTCTACTCATGGACTTCCCATTCGAGAGAAACCAAGTGAATTTCTTCCCAACAAGAGGTAAATCGAAAAGCTCCATATCATCAATAACTTTAGAGAATTCTTCACATTCATTTCTAACAGAATTTGAACCTATACCTTTTCTTTCATCCGGATGGAGTACTGCATTAAAATCACTCACCATACACCATAAGTCAATAGAAAGCCTAGACCAATCATGCTTGGCTTCCTCCCAGAATAATTACTTCCCTTCCAAATCACAAGGAATGTAGACATTCATAATGTGGAAAATTTCACTATGCAATGTCCACCTGCATTTAACTGACAAGAAGTTTGCCCCACATCTCACGTCTTCAAAGACAAAATTAAGTTAATTCCATAAGCTCAAAATACCACCTGAAAAGCCTACCGCTAGTTTGAAAGTCCAATCAAAACCATTTCTTCCCCACAAAGTAGAGCAAAGTTTGTAATCAACATTTTGAATCTTTGTCTCTTGAATACATAAAAAATCTGAATTGTATTTTTTGACAAGATCTCTGATCACCTTCTTTTTTTAATTGCTCACTTAATCCTCTTATGTTAATGGATATTATTTTCATCAGACACCGTTGAACTCCTCCTAGTAGCTTCAAATTTCTTTTCATCCTTTTCTTCCAAAGCAACCAATTTTTAATGATTTCTTTTTTATTTCCATTTTCATGAATTCCTATATTTTCACCTATTTTCCATAATTCAATTGCTTCCTTATGAACATTAGAATGAGCAGCCCCTAGACTATTATTCTCTCCTTTCACCAAACCAAATTGAGATAGAGAACTCTTAACATCATCTTGTTCTTGCTTCCTTATGGCTTGTTTGTGTTTCAACTTTTTTACATGTTTTGCTTTCTTCCAATTCTTTAATCCTTTTACTTTTTTATTTGGTCTCCTAATCAAAGCCTTCTCAGAGTCTCTACCACCATGAGAAGAATCTTTTTCCTTCGAAATAGTTTCATTAACCCACAAGGAAGAAGAGAAGGAAGAATAGCCACCCTGCAAATCCTTCTTAGAATAATCAGACACCACCGGAAAAGCTAAGTTTAGCACCACCAAATATAGGGGGTTGTCGGAAGACTTCATGAGCAGGGAATTTTCGTTTTGAGAGTCTTCATCAATTCTCAATCGAAATTCCCATTTTCTCTCTTGTGAAGCTGTGAATTCCTCCCCATCATGAAGAAGTGCATTATTCTTGTGACTAGCAAGTAATTTATCACCATTATTGCTATTGAAAATGATAGTATTTCATAAGTGTGAAATAATGCTACATTTGTATTGCATTTAACTTGCATTTTAGGACATAATTAAGACTTTAGTATTGTTTTTAGCTTTTATTTCTCTTTGTTCGGGTTGAGTGGGTGTTATTTTCTACGTTGTGCAGTTTGGATGGAATGAAGCCAAAAAGAGTAGACATTAGGTGCAAAAAGATGGAATTTAGTGTTGAGGCTATGCGAAGACCAATTGAGGGTCAAAAGAAGTCGTGAATGTTATATTTTATTCATATTTTTTAGATTTGTTTTGTTGGGTTTAGCCCAATATTTTATAATTAGGATAAATGAGAGTTCTCACTCAAGGATGAAACACTTTATACTTTATATTACAATTCTCTAATTTAGAATTTGGTATTCTCTTCTCCATCATGAGTGGGTAATTCCCTTTGTTTCTAGGATTTGGACTATGCCCTTTTACATTCAATAAACATTTGTTTTTACTTCTATTTCATTGAGTGTTGTGATTTGAAACATTAAACTGAATTTTATTCGTGTGGGATGTTTGACCAACAAATTACACCTCTTAGATATATTGGGGAATGACCAAGAGGTGAACCCAACTATCTTACCATTCAGTTATTCAAACTAGAATCCTAATTCGCGAGAGTAATCTTAGAATTCTCGAGGGTTTCTAGAATTCAACTTGGGTTGCTACAAAGTGATTGGATAGAAAGATTCAAGTAAAGGATTCAATTGATAATTGTACCATGAAAGTAGGTGCTACTTCAATTGAGTACATGTACCGGAGCTTGAGAGAGGATGACACATATCAAAGAGCAATTCATCCTCACAACTTAAAGTTCATGAAAATGAGCAAAACAAGGATTTGCGAGTGTAAAGGCGATAACCCTTATCCTCGGAACTACTCCTAAATTAGATTTTAATCATTTTAATATTTTCATAATTATTCTTGTCAATTTCTCAATTGTTCTAAATTCAATTTTATTCATTATTTGAGTTAAGTATAAATTAATTGTTATAATTAAATGAATTTTTCAGTCATCGTAGGATCAATATTTTATTACTTGACGACATAATCGTGTACTTTTAATTTGCCCTATCAGTAGTTTTCATTAATAAGAAACTGATAGTACTTTTTCACATTTAATATATAGATGCATGTATAACAAACACATTTTCTCACATTTGACAAAATACATATATATTTGCATATTTGATGTTCAATATTTCTCTAATAATGCCCATGAGCTGTCTGTTTTGCCCATTTGAAATGACTGCGGACAAAAAGATCATGTTGGGCAGACATTTTAGGGTGGATGTGCTAATTTTTCATGCCATACCTTCCCAATAAGTGTGAGCAGGCATTGCCCATGGGCTTGGCCGAAATTGTCAATAGTAATTTTGACTCATATTTGTGATCTTTGAGTACTGCTTTGAATTTTTACTTTTTTGGTGATCAAAATGGTACATATGAAAATTTATAAGGACCAAATTGGGTATCTATTATTTTTTCCAATCATATCTTAAAACCTATCTAGCATGGACATCTTTAATGTTCTATATTTGACACATGTTGAATATTTTATAATCTCCTTAATGAACTATATCAAAATATTTTTCACTCTCCTGTAGAGTCTCACCCTCCCCTTTCTCACTCTTCAATTACTATTATTGTTTCTCTCCCTATTTCACCCTCCCCTTCTCCTTCATCCCATCATTTTGTTCCCTTACCTCGATCCTCTCATCCAATACAGACAAGATCCAAATCTAGAATTTTTAAAACCATTGTTCCTTGAGTGATGCTCTGATACTATGAATACTAAAACAACTATAGCAAATCCTATTTGGCATCAGGATATGCAGGCTGAATATGATGCTCTTATTGTTATAAATACTTGGAACTTGGTGCCTTTGCCTCCACAAAAGCAAGCTATAGGTTGGAAATGGGTACTCATGGTTAAAGAAAAGCCTCATGGCTCTATTAAAAAATACAAAGCAAGTATGGTTCCTAAAGAGTTTCATCAGAAGCATGATGTTGATTATAATGAAACATTTTCTCCTATTGTTAAGCCACTTACAATCAGAGTTCTTCTCACCAATGTTGGTTCTTATCATTAGCACATTGAAAAACTTGTCATCAATAATGCCTTCTTACATGGTGTTCTAGAGGAGGAAGCATATATGCATCAACCTACTGGATTTCAACATAGTGACAAAACCTTGGTGTGTAAGCTACGTTAGGCTATATATGGTCTTAAGCAAGCTCCCAGAAAATAATGGAATGAACGACTTAAGGCCTTTATTATCCAGTTTGTTTTTCAAGTCAGAAAATGTGACAACACTCTCTTCATTAACACCTCCTCTTCATCTAAGGTTTATGTGTTGGTGTATGTGGATCACATAATAATCACAAGTTTCTCTTATGCTATGGTTTCCAAGGTTATGAAAGATCTTATTACTAGATTTTCTCTCAAACAACTTGGTAAATTGGTTTATTTTCTTGGTATATAAGTTAAGCATTTACCAAATGGGCCTTTGTTGGTGTCTCAGTCTAAATATATTAGAGATCTCTTAATAAAAGCCAATATGGATTATGCTAAACCTATGATAGTACCTATGGCCAGTAATTGTAAACTTTCATAACAAGAACTGATTGTTACGAAACTCCTACCTTTTATTGGTCTATCATGGGAGCATTGCAATATGCCACTGTAACTTGATCATACATTGCCTATATTGTTAACAAAGTATGTTAGTTTCTTGGAAATCCTCTTAAAATCAATTGGATTATGGTTAAGAGAATCCTTCTTATCTTCAAGGAACTGTCACTCTTTGCCTCACCATTCAGCATGCTCTTGTTGCTAATCCTCTCGCCTTGACTGCCTTTTGTGATGTAGATTGAGCTTCTTATTTTGATGATAAGAACCCTACTTCAGGTGCATGTATATTCCTAGGCCCTAATCTTGTTACTTAGTGATCCAAGAAACAATATGTTGTCTCTAGATCAAGTACAAAAACTGAATACATGAGTTTAGCTCTTACATCTCAAGAATTAATACGAATTGAATCATTGTTGAGTGAACTCAAGCTTCATTAGAAGACTCCTATTATTTTCTCTAATAATCTTAGCATAGTTGCAATGTCTTATAATCCTATTTTACATTGAATTATATCTCTATTTTGTGAGGTGCAAAATCTCGAACAAAACATTGCTTGTTAAGCATGTTTGTTCTACATATCAAACAACATATACTCACACCAAACCTCATGCTCATTGGGGAATATTAGAGAAAAAGATACACAAACCTTAGGAATAGTCTAGAAGGCCTTATGAATAGTACGAAATGTTACCAGGTCTAACAAATGGAGGTGGAATGAAGGCTAGATACATTAGAAGAATCCATAATATTGAGTAGAAGAAAAGTTAGTTATTTTAGTTAGTTACTTTGGGATCAGTTTTCTGTTCTTCTCTTCTTCTCTCTTCAATCTTTCTTCTTTTTGCTTAGTCTATAAGCTCTGACTCAAATATTTTAATAAAGTTCTATTTCAAAATTAATTGATAATGAGAGGAGTAATATAATATGTAATTAAATACTAACAATATTTTCACTTAGATTTTAGATTACATTCAATGTAAGCAAAGTATGTACATTATTCTTAATAATTAAATACTAATTTAATCCTGCAACCAATGATCAGACACACTTTGAAGGCAAGATAGTTGGGAAAACTGGTTGAAATTGTCAAAACAAATGAAACTGCATTGGGAAGATAACAATATTACATTAGTTTAATCACATGTTAAAGCAGTAATGGTCCCTTTCGATGTAAGTGAACATCATTGTCAACCTATGATTAGAATCAACGGCAACATTAATTACTATTGTATTCATATTCACATTGTCAACCCATCAATCCTTACAATGTTAGAGCATGTGCATTTTAACGTCAAAGTTGTGATTCTAGATGGGTTTGAAATTGAAATAGAGTTCAGTCTTCCATGTACCCAATCCCCATTAAAGCATGTGGGCATCACATGCCATGTAATGTGGAACTAATCATGTGACCAATGCCTTACTTATTTCGTTAAAAATGGCTCACACTTTGCAGATCTACATTGGGTTCCTACCTTAGCATGAGAGACACAACACTTACAATTTTGCTTATCTATTTGTATTTTTGTATGGAGAAGTTTTGATATAATGATAAAGTTGTTTGCCCAATAAAGATTCTTGAAAATATATTCTTTGTTTGTTAAAATAAAAGTGTGTAATATCATTAGATAGAAGTCTTATACACTAGGTCAACCAGAGTAACCAGGGACGATGCTATTTGGTGTTCAGGGTTTGTTAGGAATTTCTTGAAACAAATATCTATATTATATATAGAAAAAAATGTATATATTATAAGTGTATAAGTTTCATATATTGTTACTGTATTATTTACCATTCATATTTAATAATTAATCTTACTTAAAATAAAAGTAATTTAAATGAATGGTAGATTATGTAGTGATTGTATATAAATATTTAAGAATAATATATATATATATATATATATATATATATGCTTTTATTTGTAACTATACAAGCCCAAAATTTATTCTTTTGTAAATAACATGACATATGAAAAAAAAATAGTCATTATTGTGTTAAATTGTTTTATAATACTATGGATATGCAACTCAAGGAACTTCATGATCTGATATTCGAGACAAATACACAGGTGCTTCTTTGTATGTCTTTTTTGAGTCTATCTGACTTCTTCTCTAGTTTTGATACGACAAAATTTATTGAATTTGTAAAGTTTTGTCCACGTGATTTTATTGTTCAACTAATTTGGTGATGTATGATAATCAACATAAAACTTACATCATTGATATGTATAAGTTGGTTGAAAGTGGAAGACACTTTGTTTACCCATTAGTCTATCTTCTTTTGAATTTAGCAATAAAAAATTTCAACTATGAAAATTATGAAAAATTGGTTACATAGTCGAATAGAAGATGCATGAATGAGTGTTTAACAATATTGATAACGAATTGATCATTCAATGATTTCAAAACGTGAAATCACATAGAGATTAAGTATCAAATATGTATTTTCCTTGATTAAATATATTTCAATTTTATAATTTTGACATCAATATTTTCATCTTTTTATAATTGATGATATTTATTATTTTAATTTTTAACATATGTTGCACACCTTGCCTCTGGGTCTTAAATACGTCACTGAAAATAACACAATATATATAACTGAGTAAGCTCTGAACCTAATGAATCGAATTGTACTTCACACAAATTCGGTTGTTTATTTAACAGGCTTAATTTTTAATTCGAATCGTTTGATTCATAAACTAAGTTTATCCAACTAAATAATAAGTCGAGTTTGAAAGAGACATTGTATTGGTTTAGTTTATTGTATGTGCTATTGCCTATTGATAACAAATTTTAACCCAAAACATTAAATTAAAATTAATTTTATAAGTTCACTTTTTAACTCTTACTCTTACATGGTGTGAAACTTGGAATATCAACATTAGCATGTGCTTTTGTGGAATGAGGTGACCTTTTGTTTTGATGATGAGATAAGGTAACTCCATAAAAAGGAGTGATGTTCCTTCCATCTATAGCCACATCTCACGGATCTACCCTCTCTCTCTCCCACTTCTATATTTTATAATTCTTCTACATATATAAACACCCTCTGCACAATAAATAAATATATATATATATATAAACCCCAATAGAATAAGTTCAAAGACTTATAACTTCAGTTGCATACAAACTATGGCCTCATCATGGAAGAAAACCATCACAACCCCATTCAAAAAAGCTCGCACTTTCTTTAACCCACAATCACCAAGGGAGCATAACAAGTCTCTAACAGGTTTGTCTACACAAATCACCACATTTTAATTTCATTCCACATATTGTAGCTTGTCCAAATCACGATATTTTGCGATTGCATTATACTAAGTTATGACTAATGTTTTAAATTGTACTTGCAATAGCAACTGCAACTATAATATTACGGTTCTATGACACATTTTTCCATAATTTTCCGCAACTGCACTATTGATGAGTCATGAACTGAATTTTAAACTATACCCCAAACACTTATATGCCGTATCGGCCACATTTTTCTGTAATAATTTAACCACAACTTAAATCATGGACAATGACATAACCTTATTTATTTTACCATCATTGACTACTTTATTTTATATTTGTATTCATAAGTAGTTGTTGTTATTTTGTAGAGCGAGCGAACAGTGTAATGGATCTACATGGTGAAGTCATGGCATGTTCTTATAAAGATGTTCAAGTCATGTGGTCTATTCTTGACAAGTCCAAAACTACTGGCTGCAATATAACGTCTTCATAACAATCTACTGAGTATAATTAGCATATATGTTTATGTTGGGTTTATTCAAGTGTGAAGTCTCATATTGGACGAGGAGGAGTGAAAGAGTTTAGAAGAAGGAAAGGCCCCTGAAACTAATTTAAGGTTTTGTTTCAAGATGTGGTGTCTCACTTGAGACTCCCCGGTCAAAGTCTGGTCCAACAGTTTATATATGCTAATATTTAAGTCATGATTATTGCTTCATACTAGCTTGTTTTAGCTAGGTGACTGGCTTTGAATATGGTATGAATGTAATTCTCATTGTAGAAAAAAATTGTAAAGACATGAACATGTAGGTGTTTGATTAGGTTAGACTTTTAATCATTGCCCTTTATTTTCTTTTGCAAGTCAAGGTGTTGTTAATAGAGAATCCCCATGATTGATGAACAAATCATGGTGAGATTTTTAATGAAATTAGATATTTTCTCTATCTTCTAGGTTTCTATCTCTACCTCCTTACTCACTTGTTCAATTGGCTGATTTTTGCTTTGTGGTCCCTTTACACTTATCATTTATTTTGTCACTTGTGCATGATTCTTTAAGATAAAGATAAGATTTTTATCTCAAGTAAATTGATGTAGTTGATAAGGATTTTTTTTCATATTAAGTAACATGAAATAAAATCTTGGGATGGTGTTATTATTTATCACTCTTCTAATGTGTAGATTGAAACTCATTTCTTTAATCAAAATTTGAGATTAATATTTATGCATAATTCTGAATAAATTTTTTACAGGGTAAATACAATATCTATCATTCATATATAATAATATTATGAATAATAAACAATACGTTAGTAGCTGTGTAAAATTTGTGAATTAATATTATAAATAGTTTGGTTTATCGACTATTTTCTTTTGAAACATTAGTTTCTTATCTTATAAAATTGTATTTGGTTTATATGAATCATAAGGTGAATTATGTCACTATAACTCCAACACCATCTCCTATCTCCCTTAATCCATTGCTTTTGTTGACTCCCACTAAACTAAGTACTCACTATGCCAAATTTGATATACAACAACGCTTATTCAACAACGAATTCCACAATAACGCTATTAATAAAAAAAGACGGAAGCTAAACAACACTGCATATTAAAGAATGCGTTGTTAAACTAGATCCACAGATAACAGCGCATACTAAAGAACGCTATTCATGAATGCTATATTATAAGAGTGATTTTTAATAGCAGACATTTAAGCTTGAGCTGTTAGTTAATATATCATTAACATCGTCATCTCAAGATTGCGTTGTTAGTTGACATATCAACAATAGCGCATTCTTAAATATGCGCTGTTAATTAGTTTTAAACATTTTTATGAAATATTTTTGTTAATGTCATATTGACTTTAATGTCATTATTTTCATGCCATTATTGGTGTTATTATTTGAATGTCAATAAAAATCAAAATTACTTAAATATTTTACATACTTAATTAATTGTTATTAACATTATGTCATTATGTTAATATCTATATTCTTTAATTGATAGTTACGATGTGTCGTTTTTCTTATTTGGAGGGTCTTTAACAGCGTCATCTCAAGATTGCGTTGTTAGTTAATATATCGTCAATAGTGTATTCTTAGATATGCGTTGTTGATGAGTTTTAAATTAATTGATAGTTACGTTGTGTCGTTTTTTTTAATTTGGAGGCTCTTTAACAGTGTTATCTCAAGATTGCGCTGTTATTTAATATATCATTAACAATGCATGTTGAAGTTGACGTTGTTGTAGAGTACTCATCTACAACGCTATCATAAAAAACGTTGTTAAAGAGTACTCATTAGTAGCGCATTCTTAAATAAGCATTGTTGATGGGTTACAATATTTTAAATATCAGAAGTTGAAACACTTACCTCTACACTCTCAAAACTTATACGATCAAAACTCTCAAACCCTCTGAACTTTCAAAAACTCAAAACTCAGAAACACGTAAATACAGCTTCAAAAACTTCATCAATGGCTTCTCACGGTGATGATTCTCACAGTGGTAATGATGCAACAGTATCTACTCCTTTCAAACGTCCTCATCGTGGAATGACTTGCATGAAGAAGGTGATTTGTGCAAGAAGTAAGAACGTGAAGATATCGGTTGAATGGAACACAAAAGGTCAACCATTAAACAAGAAAAGTGGCAACACTTTGGTAAGCTTCACCGAGGTCACGATTAGACAAAATATGCCTATCACATTCAGCTCTTGGACTGATGTACGGTTGAATACCGTGAAGGAGCATATTTGGAATAAATTATAGTAAGTTTCCATTTACATTTTTGTATATTTGTAATTCCATGCAATGTATATGTGTTTTCATGCAATGTATACGTGTTTTCACGCAACGTATATGTATTTACGTGTTGTATAGTAAAAGTATACTTTGGTATATATTTATATGTATAGTAATTACAATGTATATGTATTTACAGTGAGTTGGCATTTACTTTGGTATATATGCATGTACTGTTTTCACAGTACAGATTTACGTGTTGTATTATGTGCTTTAGTCAAGTTTTGATGTTGGTGAGGAGCACAAGGATTACATTCTTAAGTCGGTTGGAAATGCTCTCTAACAATTCAGAACTGATGCCAGAAAGCTTGTTAGAGATACTGATGGCAAACCCAACTTTCAAATTCCGACTAGATATGTAAATCATATTCGAGAGGAGGATTGGAAGACATTTGTGACTCTATGCACACAAGACGAGTCTTTCTTGGTAAAATCATTTTTTTTTTTATATGGACTGTGTACTTATGCTTTTGTATATTTTATATATATATATATATATGATTGTTGATGTTACTGTTGTTTGTTTTTGCAGAAAGTAAGCAATGAAAACCGCAAGAGGACATCTAAACCTTTGTATCCATATAGAGCTTCCCGAGGAGGGTATAGAGGAGTTGAAGAAAATACTATAAGTATTGTTAATTTTTAAGTACATTATTAGTTATGTTTTGTATCCATAATTAATTACATTATAATGGTTATGTTTTTTGCAGCTTGAGCAAACCGATACTCCTTCGAGTTCACACGCAGTAGATCTCGATGTTCTATGGCTGGATGCTCGTAAGAAAAAACAAGGTGTAATTGACAATAAAAAAGTTCAAGAAGTGGCAAACCGTGTTGTAAGTGCTTATCATTTAGTTAAACTTGGTTGTCATTAATCAGATAGAGGAGCAAATATATTCTTTTGACTCATTGAAACATGGCGATCCGAACAAGTACACCGTTATAAAAGAAATCTTCACTAAGGCAATGGACTATTCATTTAGTTGTTTAGTAATTAAGTACAATTTATATTGTTTAGTAATTAAGTACATTTTTTGTTGTTTAGGGGGCTGCGAATTTCGAGAGCCCATAACGTTCGTCCTAAATATTCATCAAACAACATCAAATAGAATCATGTAAAGGTACTGACACAAATCATCTCAAACAATTATATATGTATTAATCTTATTTCAGTGAAGGTTATACTTATATGCTTACTTGATTATAATTATAGACCCCCTTCCAAACCAATGACAAAGATTCGGACTATTATACGCTAATCTACATGAAGGATATTATTCAGCAGTGGCCAGTTTTAGTCCAATATGATGCAGATCTAGATACATACACAGAAGACCAAGTCACCCATATTAGGGAAGAATGATCAAAATATGTACTTACTTTTAAAGAGTAGTATAGGGAATTCATTGTATAGATTAGGTTGTAGCATACGAATTAATGTATCGTCACACAGATATACAACAATGTAATCAATGTATTTAGCTATTATGGTGTAATGAGTGTTATGGTGTATATGTAGCCATTTCCCCAGTGTTCTATTATGTTCTGTTTTATAGCATAATATGTGAGAATTTTGTTATGTTCAATATATGCTTGGTGTTCCGTGTTTTGGTGTTGTGCTACATGTTTGTGTTCAACTGTGTAGAATTAGAAATCAGTATATACAACAACGCATATTTAAGGTGGCGACGTTAATTACATATCTTCAACAACGCACATTTAAGGTTGTATTGTTAATGACTTATCTTCTACAGCGCAACCATAAATATGCGCTGTTGTATACTTAATGTTCATGACAATTGTGCATAGACTATATAACAGCGCCGCATTAAATGTGTGTTGTTGAATACTATATCATCACCAAGTTTGAATTAGTTGTCATTATTTCCTCTAAATTAATATCATTAAAAATCACAATTACTTAATTATTCTATATATGTAATTGATAAATATTATCTGAATGTCTCAGTTTCTTCAACAGCGCCACCTTAAAGATGTGTTGTTGTATAGTTATATCACTACCAAATTTAATTAGTCTCTTCGACAGTGCACAGTTAAGGTTGCGTTGTTAATTTAATATCGTCAATAACACATATTTAAGGTTGCGCTGTTAATTACAACTTTGTAACAGCGAAATCTTAAATATGTGTTGTTGAAGACTCCAACAGACCCTAAAAAATATAAAACTTTCCTGCACTCACATTCTCTGCAATACCCAAACTCACTTACCCAGCAACGAAACTCATTCAACACCAAAAATCATTTACTCTCAAAATCATTCAACACCGAAAATCATCATTCATTCAACACTGAAAATCATCACTCGTTCAACACCGAAAATCATCACTCATTGAACATAGAAAGTGAGTTTTCTTTATAAATATTTTGCCTTATTTCATATATTGAGTTTGATTTCACCTTATTACATTGGTTTTTCTTAATGTCCAAATTGATTTCACCTTATTTCACTCATTTAGCTTGTATTGAGTTATAGTTTATTCTTTCAATTTATTACATGACTTAAAATGCAATGTATCCCTTAGTTACCATTTACGAGGAGAATACATAAGAACTATAGATTAACTCATTAATATTTTTTGTTAATTCCTTTCTAGAAAATGGATCGAAATTGGATGAGGGTCAATCGATTGACAAAGGAGTATGTGGATGGAGTCAAATATTTTTTTAGGTTTGCTACTGATAATGCTGAAAACCTGAATGAAATTGTTTGTCCTTGTTTAAAATGTTGTTATTCCGACCGAGTTACTCCTACTGAGTTAAAAGTTCATCTAATGTATCACGATATCGATCAGAGTTACACATTGGACAAGGCATGGTGAGAAAATAGATGATATGTATTGTCCTGAGACAAATGCATATGAAGGGGGTCGTTTTGAGGAACTGACAAACGTTGTCGAAGAGGATCTTCAGATGGTCCTAAGATGTTTCAGCGGTTGACGAGTGATGCTGAGAAACCATTATATGATGGTTGTACTAAATTCACTAGATTAGCAGTGGTGGCAAGGTTGTATAAGTTGAAATCAGTTAATGGATGGAGTGATAAGAGTTTCACAGACCTACTTGCACTTCTGAAGGATATATTACCGGACAATAATGTGCTCCCTTCTCGAACCTATGATGCTAAACAAATGTTACGCTCCATTGGCATGAACTACAATGGGATACATGCTTGTGAAAATGACTGCATCTTATTTCTTAATGAGTATGTTTCGTTGAAGTTTTGTCCCAAATGTAATGCAACGCATTATAAGAAGGAAGACTCAATTCCAAAAAAGATGGTATGGTATTTTCCCATCAAATCAAGATTTTAGTGTATGTTCAACAATGCTAAAGACGCAAAAAAATTGACATGACATGCTGATGAAAGGACTAAAGATGGCAAGCTTCGACATCCTGTAGATTCTCCCCCATGGAAAAAAATTGAAAATGATTATCCTAGTTTTGGTCAAGAATCAAGAAATCTACGCCTTGTATTGTCATCTGATGGAATTAACCCACACAACGTTCAAAGTAGCTCCCACAGTACATGGTCAGTGATGTTGGTGATATATAACCTACCTCATTCTCTATGCATGAAGTGCAAATATGTGATGTTATCTATGTTAATTTCTGAACCTAAACAACCAGGAAATGACATAGACATATACTTGGCTCAATTAATTGAAGACTTGAAGCAAATGTAGGATACAAGTATAAATGTATATGATGTGCATAGAGAGGAAATATTCAACTTGGGGGGCTATGTTGTTCGGCACAATCAGAGATTTCCCTGCATATGACAATCTGTCAAGATATAGTACAAAGGGTATTTTGCATGTCTTGTGTATGAAGATAATACTCATTCAACGAGGTTGGAATACTATAAGAAGAATTTCTTCCTTGGACATCATAGATTTCTACGTTCTGATCATCACTATCGACGATGGAGAAAAGCATTCGATGCGAACAATGAAGAAGATTGTGCTCCTTTGTCGTTGACGGGTGACCAATTATTTCAAAAGGTAAAGGGTTTGAATAATAACTTTGGTAAACCTTTTGCAAAAGAAATTGTCACAAATGGGTGGAATAAAATGTCAATCTTCTTTGAATTGTCATATTGGAGTTCATTATATATAAGACATTTTCTTGATGTTACGCATATTGAAAAATATGTATTTGAAAGTCTCTTTGGTACCTTACTTAATGTCCCTGGTAAGATGGCTTGAATCCAAGATTGGACTTCGTTAGCATGGGAATAAGAAAGGAATTGAGACCAATAATGAAGGGAAAACGTACATATCTATCTCCACCATCTTATACTTTGTCGAGAAAATAGAATTTTGTAAGTTTCTC
Source organism: Lupinus angustifolius (assembly GCF_001865875.1). Classification (NCBI taxonomy): domain Eukaryota; kingdom Viridiplantae; phylum Streptophyta; class Magnoliopsida; order Fabales; family Fabaceae; genus Lupinus; species Lupinus angustifolius. The sequence goes on from NC_032022.1 coordinate 1,171,328, forward strand.
GATTGTGTTAAAGTTCGAGAGGGATACTCTTCCAACATTCGTAATCTCGTATTAATGAAAGACCAAAAGTTAAAATGTCTTAAGTCTCATGATTGTCATGTACTCATGGAGCATTTCTCGCCTATAGGCATAAGGTCTATTCTACCTAAAAAAGTGCGAGGAACCATAACTAAGTTATGCTTCTTCTTCAAGGCAATTTGTAGCAAAGTGATTGACCCTGAGAAATTATCTGCATTGCAAATACAAATTGTTTTCACTTTGTGTGAGCTTGAAATGTATTTCCCACCAACTTTTTTGACATAATGGTTCATTTAAGCATTCATCTTGTTCGATAAACACAACTATGTGGCCCTTCCTATATGAAGAACTGATCAAGACCAAAGTGTTGTATTGTTGAGCGATATATTGTTGAATAAGCACTTGACTTTTGTACCGGATACCTTGTCGATGGTGATTTCACAGGCATTTCAAAGCCTCACTATGCGAAAAGAACATTAGGTGAATGGATTACTGGGAATCAAATACTCACCATCTCAAGAACTGAATTGGAGCAATCACACTTATATGTTTTACATAATGGCGACGAGGTTGAGCCATATGTTGAAAGACACAAGGAGATGTTTAGGAAGTCTAACCCAAGTAAGAATGAAAACTGGATTTCAAAATAGCATAATCAGTGTTTCATAAAGTGGCTAAAAAATCACATTGTTGAGGATTTGAATACAAATGCACATTCGATTTCCAAAAGATGGAAATGGTTAGCCAATGGTCCAAGTTTTCATGTCTTATCCTACATTGGTTACCTAATTGAAGGGTTCATATTTATACTAAAAAACAAGATGATCAAAGTAAAATGCAAAATAGTGGTGTGACTATTGTTGCTCATATTTTGCATATGTCAAGTGTCAAAGATAGAAACCCAATATATGCGAGTTGTAAGGCTAAGATTACAACTTAGAGGGGGTGAATTAGTTGACTTAAAATTATGGCAACTTTTTCTGCAAAATCAAGAGTTAAATGCAGCGGAGAAATTATGCAGAAAATTAACAAGTAAAAACCAGGATATAAAGAGAAGAGAATACACTGAAATTTTATACTGGTTCACCTTCTTGTCTACCGAAGGCTACGTCCAGTACTCTTGCAGCACAAGAGATTTTTTCCTCTATGTACCTTACACACTAACTAATACTTATGTCACTCTTGAAAAACACATTTTTAAGTGACTCTATCGCTTTTCTTATCACACCCTTGTGAAAGAAAGATTTCTGAAATGTCAATGAAGAATTTACAACAATGGCAGGATTGTCTTTACAAGTATTGAATGTAATTTCACTTGTTATCCGATAACTCTTTGTATACTAAGTAATAATGCTCTTATAAGTTTGTAAAACTTTGAAACACTTTACTTCAAACATCTCAGAAAATTCACTTTGAAAGTTTAAGAACAAGTTGCAAAAGTGCAGAAAAATATTTCAAAGAATGTTCAGAATTATGTTTGAAAGTTTGTGTAAGAGTTGTTCTTGATTCTGAGTTTCAATACGTTTAAATAGGCTTTCCAACCGGCCATAACACCTCTTTGAAAATGTAGGAATTGATTGGAATGAATCCATTTCATTTGGAATGAAAACCATTCATTTTGAAATCTGAAAACCGGTGCAACAACTCTCAGTAATCGATTATAGCTTTAAGTAATCGATTACTCAAATACGTCATTCAACTGGCAGTTAAATTTTTAATTAGAGTAATCGATTACAACATATGGGTAATCGATTACCCTGCACAGTTTGTGTTGGGTAATTGGTTTTCTCAGTTACGTATAATGTTACTTAGATACAGTAACATGTTACACACTATTTTTGAAAAATTTTGTTCAAAATTTATTATACAAATATTATATAATTTAATTATTTGATGTATTCATTTTTATTTTGTTATTGCAATTTATTTTAAGTCTTCAATTTGGTTAGAACTTTGATATTTAAGTTTCATATAGTTAAATTAAGGGACCAATTCTTTTGCATCGAGCCTACAAAATGTGAGGACTGACTCTAATTTTTTAAGAAATATTGCTCACATGAATCGAACTTTTAACTTTTTTAATTATATGAAAATCTAGTGGTGGCTTATACTACTAGACAAACTTTTTGTTGGTAATTGTGGATACTTGATTCTTTATATTAAATTGGATGATAGTTCCAAAATAGCACAATTCTATATAAAAAATAAAAAAAAAGCATACTTCTATATAAAAAAATTTCAAAAAACCTTTTGAAAAATGGTATTAAACAACATTGAAATCTTTTTTATTTGCGAAATATATTTCCACATGCAATTCAAAAACTTTTTTGTGTAACAAAAAACCAGAAAGTTGAATACTTTGAATTAATGAATTCAAAGAATATCTTCAGCGAAAAAAAATATGTATCATGGCATAATCATTAATACCTAATAATTAAAATATATCCATCAAATTTACCCAAAAAATAGTTTTGTCTAGTAAAAAAACTAATTTTATAAATAAAAAGGAAAGAAACCAATAAAAAATAAAAATTGAAGTTTTAAGTATGCATCAAAATGAGGAGAAAAAAAATGGTACTAAAGTAAGAGCATAAAGATAAGGTGGATAATGTTATATTGGTGAGACAGTAGTGTGAGCAGTGTGAAGTGAATCACAAAATGTTTGCTTCTTCACTTTCCTTCCTTCATTCTTCAACTTCTCTCTCTTCCTCTTCTTTATTACTCAATAAACCTCACTCTTCAAATTCATGGCCAAATCCAAAGTCTTCTTCATGTTTTGTGGTTGAAGCCAAAGCTAGTACCCGAAGAGAAGATAGAACTGCTCGCCACATTCGTATCAGGAAAAAGGTTATTCATTTTAACCCTTTCGTTATTTTTGTTCTTGTTCTTTTTGTTTTTGGGTGGATTGTTTTGTTTTTAGATAATATTTGAAGTGCCCACTATTTTGAATGTGCAAAATTTTAGTTTTTTGTTGTTGTTGAGTGTAATTATGTCACTTTTTGTTATGATTTTCTGCTGGGTATGTTGAATGTTCCTTTAATTGCATAGTGTGTTTGTAAATTGGCGAGATTCCGAAGGCCCTCCATGTAAAAAAGATGACTGGCCCATTGCACGAGGCTCCCATTTAGGGGCTCGCAAGGTTAGAGTCTGTTCCAATATTTGAACTCATGTTCTGCAGGTTACAAGAGTCGTTACAAGAGTCGCCCTCTTTTCGTTGAGCTGAGGCTCACCATGTGCTCTACAGAATGCTGGAATGAGGAATGGAATGAGAGATATTGTAGTTGTAAATTTTCAGCTATTTGAGGTTTAAACTTTAATTTATGGCATATATATACTAGTTATTGATAGAACTTGGAGATTCCACTGCTTTTGTTTCAGAACGGGTCACGGCTTTGGAATTTACTTTGGTCCTTATGTATTAGTCAGAGATACTGATTTTTCCATTTTACTATTTTCCATGGTTTATTTTCATCATTGATTGTGTTGTTTGAGCATGACTAATTTTCCCTAACTCAATTCCTGTTGTTGACATTATAGTTTTTTGTAGCGAATTATATCATTGCACTCTCTGCCATCAAATATGCAATTATATATTGTTCCGGTTTTATATCCATTGAATTATAAGTCTTAGACTTATGTTGCAATGATTAATTGATTTTGATGCATTGCCATGAATAGTCTTATATTATATATTGCACATCATGCTTTATGATCCATTTTCGTTGAGATGAAGTTCATATTAAGCTGTCCTGGTTGGTTAACGAGTCATTGGGAATGTTAGTGCACATAAACTAGCCATATTTGTAATATTGAGAGCATCGGTAGTAAAGTGTTTATATAATTGTTCCATGACTTGAAAAATTAAGAAGCAAAGAAAGACGGAGGAGCAACCATGTACTTACTTCAAGTTTTAGAATCACAAAAGAAAGATGCACCTTATGACGCATTTGTCTTTCATTTTACCTTTCACTTTTTCATGTTGTCATTGCTATATTACTTATTTTTTTTGAGAATATGGATATGAAAGTGCATATACATTATTTGTATACTCTATCCCGTTGCTTTGATATAACAATTTCTCTTAAATTGAACTCCGCTATCATGAAGAATGTGATGCATATTTATTCTGGAATCAATTTTTGGTCTATCAGGTTGAAGGGACACCAGAAAGACCAAGGTTGTCTGTCTTTCGATCCAACAAGCATCTCTCGGTTCAGGTGATTGATGACACCAATATGCACACACTTGCTTCAGCTTCAACACTACAGAAGACAATTTTTGAGGAGTTCAACTACACCTCTGGTCCTACAATTGTAAGTAACTACACCTCTAGAATTTGCCACTTTGGACTCAGTAATCAGTATTGTGTATAATACTGAAATACTAAATATTTTGCATCTTCCCTGTTGAAACCATTTACATCCTAAGTTCATCTCCACTTTCTTTGGCATAACTAATAACTAACATATTATATTATTATAGTAAATTAGTTGTAATCATCAGATTTTCTTTTCATTACTAAATATTAGAAACTTCTAATAGAGTTTCGTGTATATTTTGTAACTTGGTCAAGCCATTTGTTTGTACATTTGTAGTGCCTCAGCTTATAAGGTTTCTTGCAGTGTCTTCTTTATTCTTACTTTTTCTTTCACTGTATAATGGTCCTGATCATTTCAAACTTATTGGCTTCAGGAAGTGGCGAAGAGGGTGGGCGAAATCATTGCAAAGTCATGTCTGGAAAAGGGGATAAAAAAGGTGGCCTTCGACCGTGGCGGGTACCCATACCATGGCCGCGTTCAAGCACTTGCTGATGCAGCTCGCGAACATGGCCTGGAGTTCTAAAGTGACTTGTCTCTTCCCTTGTATTTCATGTTTGAATTTTGTAACTGAATGATTTAGCAATTCTTTTAATGGCATTTCATGTTTCTCTGTGACTTTGTTATGATCTACTGTCTCCTATTTATATATCAACCAATTTCTCTTTAGTTGAAGACTGTTTTCTACTAATCCTCCTAAAAAAGTTAGTGTGGGTTATTATATGCAAATCTTATAGGAAATACAGTCTTTGACAAACTTGTGTCATATCTACTTATAATATGGTTTTTGGAAGTAAAGATCGAAGTTTGAAAACCATAAAATACATTAGAAGGATCAATGGCCTTCGGCCTCCCATTTGTATCGCCTACGCGCGGCTAAATCATGTTAAATCGAGATAAGTTTCCCCAAAGTCCAAAACTTATGAGAACAAGTCAAATATGTTGAAGCTTCTATTTTTTTTTAAAAGGAAAAGGATTGGGAACATGGTTGAACTAAACAAATCCAAAGTTCCAAAGAAAATGTGTGTTGTAGCTAATTATTTAAGACTGAATTTCTCAAGGCCTTCCATAGATAAAGTCCAACCTCGACATTCTCAAGACTCTCATCACCTCTCTTTCTTACATATTTCTCTCACTCTCTTTCTCTCAACTCATTTTCCAATTTTGGAACAAAATAGTTACAAATTACCTAAAGTTGGGCCACGGGACTCACCGAGTGACGCAAGTCAAGGTAGTTACAAATTACCTAAAGTTGGGACATGAAGTTGACCGAGTCACTCAAGTCAAGGTAGTTATAAATTGCCCACACCAACATAGTCGTTTTTTTTTTCGATAACAAATTTCAAACTCACATACCTCATGAAAGAATTCATTACAACTACGTTAACTTTCATTAGGGATATTTACCAAATTCATAACAACTGAATAACCTTCATTATACACCCCTCACCAATAACATACATTTTCGTTTAAGCTTCAAATAAAATCAGTAGATCCATGTTTGTGTCATCACATCAAAGATAAGAGAGGGGAAAGAAAAAAACGTGACCACATGAAAGAGACTTCATTTAGTAGAGTATGAAGAAAGAGGATATATAAAGAGAAAATTTTGATAATTTAAGGCAAGCTAAATAGGTTGAAGAGTGTTGGGCACATAGTAGGTACAGAGATTTATACACGATCATTGCTTCATTTTCACCATTCATTTAGATTATTATTATTATTTTGAAAAGTCAAATATGATTGAAAATAAATAGTAAATGATAGATAGTGTATAAAACTCTTATAGTTAATATATACATTTTTTTTCTCTAATCTATTAAGATTTGATTTATTTGATCTAATTTAATCTTGTAATTAGACTAGAATTTAATTTATTCAATTCTTACTTGAATTGATCACTTTATCCGTTTTCAACATTCAGAACAATGGGCGCAACTTGAGAGAGGAATACAATGCAAGATAGCTAAAAAGCCAAGAGAATCAAAGTAACGTTTACCTTTCATATTAGTAAGATTGAAATTCTACACTATTAGTTTCTAACTTTGTAGAACTCTAACTAAAATTTCTGATGTAACAAAAAAACTAAATTTATGATATAATATACCAAATCAAAGTTAACTATTGCTTTTTAATGTCTCTTATATTTTCTTAAATAAGTGAAACTAGTGGTTTGTTTATGGGTTTATTTTTTGAGAATAATGACAAAGAAAAAAAAATTGAATCATAAAATATATTTATAAAATATTTTCAAAGTTTTCTATTTTTCTTTCTTTTTCTCTGAAATCTAACTCAAGTTACTTCCCTTCAATATAATAACATGATTCTTTCTGTCAACTAACACAATCAATGATATCAATATAGTCAGCAATATGAAGTAAAAAGAAAATTGTAAGTATTATTTAAATCTGCATGTACTTGATGCCAAAAATCGAAATAGATTTCCTATTATGTAACCAAGACCGAACAATTATGGAATGTCTCAACCAATCCCATTATATTCTCAATCCCACAAATGAGTCCTAATAAGGGTCATCTACCTTACAAAAATAAATAAAAAGAAAGCAATGACAAAAAATAAAAAAAAGAATGGAACATTCCTAATTCCCTTGTTGAATTCATTGAGGCCTGTAGGATCATATTCATTGGAGCTTGTAGCATCAAATGTGTTGGGGCTTGTAGCATAATATACAATGGAGCTTGTAGCATCATGTACATTGGGGCTTGTAGCATCATGTGCAATGGGGTTTATAGCATTATATGAATTAGGGCTTGTAGCATTATATGCATTGGAGATACTTTCTAAACCAAGTTGATACTTTGGCTCCATGTTGGGGTGAAATAAACCAAAATGTCTTTCAGTTTCAGCAAACTCTTTCTTATTCTCATCAAATAGGGCAAACAAATAAGTTTCTAATGGTTGATTAGGTCTTTTTGGACTCCCAAATTGTACATGTTTGACCAAATTTCCATAATAGATATTTGCATTTTCAACTGTTGCAGCATTAGCACCATAAGATGGCCAACCACTCTCTGATATAACCACTTCCAAATTAGGAGCACCAGATTTCTCAAGAGCTGCATAAAGAGCATCTAATGATGCATCAAATAAATTTTGATACTCATATTTACCATCTTGAACTACAACTTTAGGTGATGTGAATAATGCATAGTCTAGGCTAATATCATTTGGGTTACCTATGTAGCTAAAATAAGTGTACAAATTTGCAAGAAGTGGTGCCTCATTAGTCACAAGAAAACTTAGGATAGGGTTCATATATGAACTTGCTGTAGGACTAAATGCTCCTTCTGATGGAGGGTAGGAACTTCCCAACAATCCTAATTGTATAGCTGTTGAGATCTTAATTTGGCCATGAAGATTGAAATTTGCAAGTGCAACATATATATTCTGCATTGCAGGCGCGACGAATTGTGCGGCTGCATCGTTCGGCATTATTTCATTCCCTACAACAATGTAGCGAAATTTGACATGTTGAGCATATGTTTGTATATTGTTTTGGACCCATTTTGTAGCTTCTGCTGCATTTGTAGCAATAGATTGAATGAGTTCATTTGGTAACCCAACAACAAGTTCTATGTTTGATCCTCTTAAGGCCTTAAGGGTTTCTGGGTCAGGATCATATATTCTCATTCTCATAATGCCATTTGTTTTGTATAGGTTTATTACTGCTTCTGCAGGTGGTAAATTGTCTGCTACTCTTCCATTGCATATTCCTATGGGGTTTTGATTTGAAGCTGCATGAAGTGCACAAGCAAAAAAATAAGAGTCGTAATAATAATTAATTTAAGGCTAAAATAGAACTTTTCATGATTTCATACTATGAGTTTCATAACTATATTACACCTTACTTATTTGATACAAGGAATATATCTGCCATTTCGCTTTTTGTTTATTTTTGGTTTCAAGTGAGGCAAAGTTGTTTGGTAAGTTTCACGAAGGTAAGATTGTTATTTAGTGACTATGAAATCACAGATTCAAATTCGAAAAACAATTTATCTGCTAACAGTATTAGATTGTATACATTTATTATCCCTAAATTTCCCTATTTAATTTTCAATGTGGGGTAAAGCCAAAATGAAAAACACTACTAACCAACAGCCAAGAAAATAATCAAGTCTCTCCTATGGAAATCATGTAACAAACATAAAGAAACATGGATAAAAGTCTTAAGCTCCAAATAATATATGTTCCAATTTTGTACATAGTGACAATATCCAATCTAATCAATTTCATATGTAAAAGGTAACCAATTTCATAAGGTAGACTGTAACCAATTTCTAATCAATTTCACATGAGACCAAATCCTCTTGGCCATGAATTTATAAAACATGTCACCCTCTAACCCTTTAAATTTAGATATATCTGGAATATTTTATTCCTAATAAAATCATTGAAATATAGCATATTGATGAGGAGGAGAAAAAGGAAGTTATCAAACAATTTTATTTACCTAATCTCTCCAATCCATGCACATTAAGCATCTCTAACACACCAAGCATATAAAGCATCATCATCAAATTCATATCACTTGCTTTGTTAGACTGTGTAGGATGATAGTGTTGAAATATTCAGAAATTGGAAATTATACATGCATGAAACCTTTAATATATAATCAACTGTAATTGTGACTTGTATCGATAATTGTGAAAAATATCTAGACTACTTCTCATAGAATGTAACATAATTAACTGTTACATAATTGCCATATTGATTTTTCAAATTAGTTATTAGTCAATAATGATCTTTCGATTGTAAATGAAATTACTATAGTTGTTTATAATTGATATCTCTATTATAAATCATATAGCCACGTTTATTATAAGCTATGAAGCACAGATTCGTCAAACATTCTCATGTGTCAGTGTCTGACACATATCCGACACGGATACGCTCAGATTCGCGAATGATACGTATCCATAGAGTATCCAAAAATTAAAAAAATAAAATAAATAAATATTAAGACACGTATCCGATTCGTTTTCAATAAAATATAGGATATATGGATTCGTTTTCAGTAAAGTATAGGATATATAGATTCGTTTCCAATAAAACATGATAAGATAAATTCGTTTTCATTAAAGTAGGATAAGATAATTTGTTATGGAGGGCAATGATTTTAGGATAGATTCGTTTTCATTAAAATAAGATAAGATAGATTTGTTATGGAGGGCAATGATTTTAAATTTCCATTATATTTTTTACTTTAGATATTTTGATTTACACTTCTAGTTTCATCATATTTTTATTATTTTATACGTGTATCCCTGAATGTATCGTATCCTGTAATTTGAAAAAAATGCGTGTCGACATATCGGATACGTATCGTACCCGACACACATATCAGTATCCGTGCTCATATTAATTCACCAATTTGAGGTTTGAAGTGTATTAATTAGCACAATCATCATTTAATACTCTCTTTATTCTATTTTTGTTGTTGTTTAAGGTTGATATATACCATCAATAAATTATTAAGGACTATAGTATTTGACTAGAACAATCCTATTTATTTCTTAAGGAAATAAAAATAGAATTAATTAATAAAAAATAATTATATATATTGAATAAGGATAGATTTGAAAAAAAGTTTGACAAGATCTTTTAATTATAAAAAACAGAGATTTTGAAATATAAGTCTAAAACACTAAAAAAATACATAATAGAATTGGTGAGTAAGTTACTATTATTGACAGTTGGAATCTATCGGTTCCAAATTCAAACTTCACAATTACATTAAAATTTATATTCTTTCTTTTCAACTAAATATAATGCCTCATGTTTTTAGTTAAATCTGATTTTCTAACCTATAATATGTATAAGATAAATCTTAACTACAATATAATTTGATTCTCCTATAATTATTTGATTATATAAATATATAATTCATTTAAATGTTATATAATAAAAAATGGTGGGATCCATTTACTTTAAAAGTAAGTTTTCTAACTTTACTCAACATCTTAATCATCAATTCTACGGATATCTAATGATTTAGATTTATTCATTAATTCAAACCATAAGATTTTCTATAATTGATACTTAAGATTTGAAGTAAATTTTTAAACTTACTTTTAGAGTAAGTGAATTATTCGCATAAAAAAATATAGTTCATAACTAATTATACTTAATTACAGGATAATTTAATTCCTCTAATACGAGCTGATATTATGAGTCCTTTTAGTAATAAGGTCGGGCCAGACCAACCCATATTTTGGCGGGCCGAGTTAACCCATATTGCCACCCAACCTATATAAATGACATCGATGTATCTTGTTCTCAAACGTTAGGTATCCGCTGATGTGTAGTGGAAGGTAAGAGCGGCAGAGGATTGTTCTCCACTCTCAAATTTCACAAGGTATTCTCCTTTTTCACTACTCTCTTTTCTCATTTTATTATTGCTGTTTCGGAAACTCAGTAATCGCAACCGCAATTTAAAACACTAGTTCACGACGCTATATGAAATAATTTAATGTTTTGTTTGTGTTGTAGTAGTAATAGTCTCTCTGGTGAAAATGGCTGGTTCAGAACCTGTGCTCATGAACGAACTTATTGAAGAAATTCTATCATGGCTTCCAGTGAAAACCCTTGTTCAATTCAGTTCTGTTTGCAAGTATTGGAAATCCCTTTTATCAGATCCATATTTCATCAAATTGCACCTACAAAGATCTTCCAAACATGATAACCTCATATTAACCATAATCACACCGTCTGGGAGGGATCGATGTGTAACACCATGTTCGATTGGTTCACTTCTTCGGAATCGGTACATTGCACCCGAAGATGGTCACCTTCAATTGAATTGCAAGTACAGTGTTTTAGGGTCTTGCAATGGATTAGTCTGTTTAATTGGTTCTACCCATGAAAATCAAATTGGACAACATTGGGTCCGATTTTGGAACCCTGCGATTAGGTTGAAATCCCGAAAATCGCCATTTTTACAAGTCGATTTGCACGCGAATGAATTGGGTTCTACCAAGTTTGGGTTTGGTTATGATAAGTCTAGTGATACTTACAAGGTGGTGGCTGTGCTTTGTAATAGAAATGCTATGGAGGATTCAGAGAGAACCCAAGTGAAAGTTTACAACATGGGTGATCAATGTTGGAGGGATATTCAAACGTTCCCTGCATTTCCGACTAATTTCCGAAATGGGGGTAGATTTTTGAACGGCACGCTTAATTGGTTAGCCATTCGGAATTATGCTGCTGGTTGTGATTGGGATACTGTTACTATTGATCAACTAGTAATTGTTTCACTTGATCTAGGGAAGGAGACATACAAACAGTTATCATTGCCTGTTGGTCTCGATGAAATCCCTCATTTTGAACCAACGATTGGGGTTTTCCGGGATTGCCTATATCTTTTTCATGATTACAAGATGACCAACTTTGTTGTATGGCAAATGAAGGAGTTTGGAGTTGAAAGTTCATGGACTCGGCATGGGAGTATCCGTTATCAGTATCTTGATGTTCAACGTCGGATCAAATTCTTTTCACTTGTGCCATTGTGCATATCAGAGAATGGTGATGTCTTGCTGATGCTGAACCATAGTTTTGAATTAATTATATATCACCCGAGAGGTAAAAGAGTAGAATGTGCTAAATGTCAGAACAAAGTTTGGATAGATGCCAAGGATCATGTTCAAAGCTTGGTTGTGCCTTATTGAAATTAAGTTCGTCTACAAGGTTTGATTATCTGGTTTTCTGTTAAATCATGTACGTTGTTTTAAATCGTTGTTTTTTCAAGTAGAGAGAAAAGTGGAGGACATATTTATGAATATTCTGTAGTACCTTAGTTCGACTAATATATTGGATGGTTCTTCTGGCTTTTGTTAATTGTTGGATCTATGGATTGGATGAATTTATTTTGATTGTATTTATATTAAATGCTGGAAGAGGATTTTCTGAAATAGAAATTGATTCTCCTAGGTATTCTAATTCGGGTTTCAAAAGGTTTAAACAGAATGCTGGAAAAGAAACCATAATTACTTTATTTCTTCACTTAACACCAATTTCATCTACACTGAAATTCCCTTGCAGATATGGAGAATACCATAGTGTAGCTTGCCATATTTTTTTTACTTTCATATGCACAATCTCGTTCTGATAGCATTGGACCTGTTGAACATCATATAAGTCTTGTTTGCGATTTGCAATTTATATGTAGAAATTAGAATACATTCATGAAAGAGATAAAAGACTAGTAGCTTGACACTGTAATTGCAGATACCGCTGTCTAGAAGATAAAACTGCATACGCAGGCTAATTGTGAATTTGCTTTGTTTCTTATAATTGACACTGCAACTTTACTTACATTATATCCTAAGATTTTAATGCCACTTTAAGTTTATCTATATGATCTTTACCTGTTACTGTTAGGATCTAATTTTAACAAGTACTAGTTAGTCGCTCTTCAATATCCGAATGTAAAGTTTGCATGGCGAGTGATGGAATCTAATTTCCATAGTATTGCCTCTAAACTCTAATGTTGATACCTCATAAATTTAATAGGACAATGAAGAGTGTGGGCGAAATCATTGCAAAGTCATACCAAAGAGAAAGAAGAATCATAATATATTCTTATTACTTTTTTGCTAAAAGATTGTTTCTTGGATATAATTTTCAAACTTCACATTATGGCAATAAAACAATGAAGAAAGATGAATCTTTCAGGTTCCTTGAGTATGCTTATAGATCTGTTCCCATATTTATCTCCTCCAATATATCAATAGATACTTAAAGCATGAAGCAGAATGACTTAATTCCATTACTAAATATTAGAAACTATTTGTTTGTACATTTGTAGTGCCTCAGCTTATAAGGTTTCTTGCAGTGTGTTCGTTTTTCTTAATTTTCTTTCACTGTATAATGGTCTTTATCATTGCAAAGTCATGTCTGGAGAAAGGGATAAAAAAGGTGGTCTTCGACCGTGGCGGGTACCCATACCATGGCCGCGTTCAAGCTTTTGCTGATGCAGCTCGCGAACATGGCCTGGAATTCTAAAGTGACTAGTCTCTTCCCTTGTATTTCATGATTAAATTTTGTAACTGAATGACTGAGCAATTCTTTTAATGCCATTTCATGTTTCTCTGTGACTGTTATGATCTACTGTCTCCTATTTATATATCAATCAATTTCTCTTTAGTTTAAGACTATTTTCTACTAATCTTCCTAAAAATGTTGGCGTGGGTTATAATAAGCAAATCTTATATGAAATATCGTCGGAAGTTTGAGAACCATAAAATACATTAGAAGAATCAATGGCCTTTGGCCTCCCATTTGTATCGCCTACACGCGGTTAAATTATGTTAAATCGAGAAATATGTTGAAGCTTCTATTTATATTTTTTTGAAGAGTCAAACATGATTGAAAATAAATGGTGAATGATGATCAATAATGTATAAAACTCTTATGTCAGTACATACATTTTTTTCTCTAGGTTAAATTTATTAAGATTTGATTTCGCAATATTGATTTAATTTGATCTAATTTAATCTTGTAATTAGGCTAGAATTTAATTTATTCAATTATTACTTGATTTGATCACTTTGTACATTTTCAAAATTAAGAACAATCAACGTAACTTGAGAGAGGAATACAATGCAAGTTAGCTGAAAAGCCAAGAGAATCAAAGTAACGTTTACCTTTCAAATTAGTAAGATTGAAATTCTACACTATTAGTTTCTGACTTTGCAGAACTCTAACGAAAATTTCTGATGGAACAAAAAAACTAAATTTATGGATATAATATACCAAATCAAAGTTAACTATTGCTTTTTAATGTCTCTTATATTTTCTTAAATAAGTGAAACTAATGATTTGTTTCTAGGTTGATTTTTGGAGAATAACGATTAGAGAAAAAAAATTGAGTCATAACATATATTTGTAAAATATTTTCGAAGTTTTCTATTTTTCTTTCTTTTTCTCTAAAATCTAACTCGAGGTATTTCCCTTCAATATAATAACATTATTCTTTCTGTCAACTAACACAATCAATGATATCAATATAGTCAACGGTATGAGTAAAAAGAAAACTGCAAGTATTATTTAAATCTGCATGTACTTAACCCCAAAAATCAAAAAAAGGAAGTTCAAACAATTTTATTTACCTATTCCCTCCAAACCATGCACATTAAGCATAAGAAGCATCATCATCAAATTCATATCACTTGCTTTGTTAGACTGTGTAGGATGATAGTGTTTAAATATTCAGATATTGGAAATTATACATGCATGAAACCTTTAATATAACTGTAATTGTGACTTGTATCAATAATTGTGAAAAATATCTACACTTCTCATAGAGTGTAAGATAATTAACTGTAACGTAATTGCCATATTGATTTTTATAATTCATTAATGATCTTTCGATTGTAAATGAAATTACTATAGGTGTTATAATTGATATTTTCATTATAAATTATATAGCCACATTTGTTATAAGTGATAGTACTTCACCAATTTGAGGTTTGAAGTGTATTAGCACAATCATCATTTAATACTCTCTTTATTCTATTTTTGTTGTTATTTAAGGTTGATATATACGATCAATAAATTATCAAGGACTATTGGATTTGACTAGAATAATCCTATTTATTTCTTCAGAAAATAAAAAATAATTAATAAAAAAAATATATATATATATATATATATATATATATATATATTTATTTATTTATTGAATAAGGATAGATTTTGTCAAACTTTTTTTCAAATCTATCCTTATAAAAGTCTGAAACAGTAAAAGATACATAATAGAATTGATGAGTGACTTGATATTATTGAGAGTTGGAATCTATGGATTCCAAATTCAAACTTCACAATTACATTAAAATTTATATTCTTTTCAACTAAATCTAATCCCTCATATTTTTAGTTAAATATGATTTTCTAACCTATAATATGTATAAGATAAATCTTAATTACAATATAATTTGATTCTCCAACAATTATTTGATTATATAAAAATATAAGTCATTTAAAAGTTGTTATATAATAAAAAAAACATATAATAACATAGTTCATAACTAATTATACTATTTTTTTTGTGACACTTAGAATTTAGAATAAGGGTACCTCTCATAGGTGCTCATTATGTTACTCGTATGTACTATGTGCGCTTCAGATAAAATATTTACTCATAAGATGATATTATGTTCTTAGATTTGGGACTCTAGTAATAAAACTACCCCACAAATAAGATGTAACATCATAATTTAATGTAATAATAACAACCAATTTAGTAAAGGATTTGGTTTTTATTTTAACTTTTCCATTAATTTCACGTGAATATAACATAATTATTTCATGTATAAATGTATAGTCGTATATTTATAAAATGGCATATATCATAGAGTGTAAAACGTGTGTACTGACAATATAAAGATTTATACATAATCAGTATATCATCCACCATTCATTTGCAATACTTTTATTTAAAAGTCAATGATGACTAAAAATCAATGGTGGATGATGTAATAACAGTGTAAAAAACTTTACAATGTTGGTCGGTATAGATATTTTTTTCCGATTCATAATGTATCAAATTCACAGATTCTAACATTTTCTAGGCATTAATTTATATGAACTATAAATTATTCAAGAATGACAATTATACATTAATTACAGAGAATGACAATTATACATTAATTACAGAGAATAACACTCACTATCACTATAAATATTTATATACAATAATTATATTATTATTATTTATTTATTTATAGATTTTTTTCTGTTGCTTATATGAATGACATCAATGTAAGGTTAGGTCTCTGCTCATGTGTAGTGAAAGCTGATAGCAGCAAAAGATTGTTCTCCTTATTCTCCACTCTCAAATTTCACAAGGTATTCTCCTTTTTCACTACTCTCTTTTCTCATTTTATTATTGTGGTTTCGGAAATTCCTTAATCGCGACCGCAATTTAAAACACGGGTTCATCGGCCCTATATGAAATAATTTAATGTTTTGTTTGTGTTGTAGTAGTAATACTCTCTCTGGTGAAAATGACTGATTCAGAACCTGTGCTCCTGAACGAAGTTATTGTAGAAATTCTATCATGGCTTCCAGTGAAAACCCTTGTTCAATTCAGTTCTGTTTGTAAGTATTGGAAATCCCTTTTATCAGATCCACATTTCATCAAATTGCACCTACAAAGATCTTCCAAACATGCTAACCTCGTATTAACCTTAACCACACCCACTGCGACGAATCGATATGTAACATCGTGCTCGATTGGTTCATTTCTTCAGAATCCATACATTGCATCCGAATATGGTCACCTTCTATTGAATTGCAAGTACAAGGTTTTAGGGTCTTGCAATGGATTAGTCTGTTTAATTGGTTCTACCCATGAAGATCAAATTGGACAACATTGGGTCCGATTTTGGAACCCTGCGATTAGGTTGAAATCCCGAAAATCGCCATTTTTACAAGTCGATTTGCACGCGAATGAATTGGGTTCTACCAAGTTTGGGTTTGGTTATGATAAGTCTAGTGATACTTACAAGGTGGTGGCTGTGCTTTGTAATAGAAATGCTATGGAGGATTCAGAGAGAACCCAAGTGAAAGTTTACAACATGGGTGATCAATGTTGGAGGGATATTCAAACGTTCCCTGCATTTCCGACTATATTCCGAAATGGGGGTAGATCTATGAATGGTACGCTTAATTGGTTAGCCATTCGGAATTATGCTGCTGGTTGTGATTGGGATACTGTTACTATTAATCAACTAGTAATTGTTTCACTTGACATAGGGAAGGAGGCATACAAACAGTTGTCGTTGCCTGTTGATCTCGATGAAATCCCTCATGTTGCACCGACGATTGGGGTTTTTCAGGATTGCCTATGTCTTTTTCATGATTACAAGAGGACCAACTTTGTTGTATGGCAAATGAAGGAGTTTGGAGTTGAAAGTTCATGGACTCGGTTTGTGAGTATTAGTTATCAGCATCTTCAAGTTCGAGGCCGGATCAAATTTTTTTCACTTGTGCCATTGTGCATATCAGAGAATGGCGATGTCTTGATGATGCTGAACCATAGTTTTGATTTAATTATATATCACAGGAGAGATAATAGAGTAGAATGTGCTAAATATCACAGAAAAGTTTGGATAGATACC
Organism: Lupinus angustifolius; assembly: GCF_001865875.1. Taxonomy (NCBI): domain Eukaryota; kingdom Viridiplantae; phylum Streptophyta; class Magnoliopsida; order Fabales; family Fabaceae; genus Lupinus; species Lupinus angustifolius. The sequence goes on from NC_032022.1 coordinate 1,188,802, forward strand.
AAGGATCATGTTCAAAGCTTGATTGTGCCTTATTGAAATTAAGTTCCTCTACGAGGTTTGATTATCTGGTTTTCTGTTAAATCATGCATGTTGTTTTAAATTGTTGTTTTTTCAAGTAGAGATAGAAAAATGGAGCATAGATTTATGAATATTTTGTTGTACCTTAGTTCGACTAATACATTGGATGGTTCTTTTGGCTATTGTTAATTGTTGGATGATCTATGGATTGGATGAATTTATTTTGATTGCATTTATATGATATGCTGGAAGAGTATTTTCTAAAATGGAAATTGATTCTCCTAAATATTTTACTTCGGCTTTCGAAAGGTTTAAACAGAATCCCGGAAAGAAACCATAATTACTTTATTTCTTCACTTAACACCAATTTCATCTAACACTAAAATTCCCTTGCAGATATGGAATACCATAGTGTAGCTTGCCTAGTTTTATTACTTTAATATGCACAATCGGGAGTCATAAGGTGGTCTGATGGTGAAGAGGGCGGTCGTAAGGAATGGAGTGTAGGAGGTTACATGTACTAGCCAAATGATTTGTAAGTTCATCTATCCTTTTTCTATGGGGTTATTAGGTTGAGGCAGCTCCATTTAGAAGCTTAAGTTGTATTTGGTTCAAATGCTGCAGAAGCTTGCATAATTTCATTACAAAGGAGATGATATTTTTATAATTTGAAGATAATTTTGGTAGCAAGTGAGGAAGTTTATACCAGTGATAAGCTCATGAAACATCTTTGTCAATTGTGGTATTACCAGTATAGAACTATGTAACTTGCACCTTAGGAGTGGCTGGGATGACAAGAATAGCAATTCTACAAATTGGGAATAGTCTCTTCGCCTGTGGAGTAAGGCTGTGTGCATATACTATTCCTAGATTCCACTAGGTGGGAGTCTCTTGTAATACACCGTCGTTTTTGTTATAAACCGACATGTATCTTCGTCATATAATATAGTCATTCTAAAGTTGTGTGAGCCCTTTGAAGAATGTTGTATTTGAGAAGTAGTAATAAGAGGATCTAAGAGGGGCCTACAATTCAATACAGAATGTCTTCTGTACCATATTCTTGTATTACTGTGGTGTTATTATTACATCACAAGCCACTTGAGTTTGGTCCTCATTACTCACTCCATTTTGTTACCCACCCACATAGGGATACTCCTAACTTAGCTTTCTATCCTTCTTGATGTGCTTTATAAGCTTTGTTTAGTTTCTGAAATTGAAATTTTCTATATCCACTATTCTATTCAATAAAGATCTTCTTTACCACGACGGAAGTTCTTATATTTGTTTTTAAGTATAACAATATCATTTATTATAAATAAAATAATAAAAATATCATCATATCATATTATTTTTATTATTATTTTTGTAATACTTCTCTCTCTTCCAGACAATTTGTACTCCGATCTTATGCTATTATTTTTGTCACAAGTAAGAAATAGCCATTTCACTAAAAATAGATTAAAAATAAGTTATTATAATCTTACTATATTTATGATAAAAGTAATATTATATAATAGTGATATAAAAAGTAATATTATATAATAGTGATATAAAAGAATTTTTCCCCAGGCCGTCCTTGTTGCTTAAAAATTAACACATCACAATGTATATATACATTGTAAGATGTTTGTCATAGATATTGAGTCTAGGTTAGGTAAACCTAAGTGTGAGTCTCACAAGACTTAATAAAGTAATTAATCCACTAAAATGAGACATCATCTAGAAATACATGATAATTAGGTTCATGCATTTGAATACGTTGATTTTGTGTTTTGTGCATTAAAGGTGTTATATTTGAAAATCATGTATTGCATGAGCATATATCATATAGGTAGTTCACCATGCATTAACAAGCTGATATTACATTGTTTAATCGATTATGAATAGTGTTAATCGATTAACAGAATCACGGTTTCAACATAAAACTGAAAAACTGAAAACTATTATTTTCAACAACCCGTTAATCGATTAAATGGGTACTTAATCGATTAACTGAGACTTTAAACAGTTTTCTATTTAAACTGAAATCTTAGCATATGTGGCACAAAATCCATACATTTTTACATCACTCTCTGCATATTTTCGAGTTACTCAGTGTTATATCTAGGAGAAAATATTGCATGTTGCATTAGGAGAAAGATTA
>NC_032022.1:1191062-1220197 GCF_001865875.1 Lupinus angustifolius
GCGGTAAGAAAGGTTTTCTTGGGATGCGGTTTTGGGAAATGTCAAACCAAGGGTGACAAAGTTCTTTGGGTTCCAAGAAAGGAGCGTCCGGGTCTTGTAATTGGAAGCGTGTATGTAACGTACATCGTGTTCTATAGTGAAGAAGGAAAATCTTCCAGATCAGAGGGGATGACTAGATGTAGTTTTGCAGTGGACAACAAAACGAACCAGGATAAAATCTTTGCGCAATCTTTTCTATCTTTTTCTCTTTTACATTTCAAGATGTTTTAATTCAAGTTTGAAGCTAATATTTTGTATGCTTATACCTTGCTATGTCTTTGTCAATCTTGCATAAAACTATCTATTGTATATTTGCCTGTGTGTTGGTTAATAATTGTGCAAGTTGCTGATCTGATCATTCTGTTTCTGTTTTGATTTAATCAATTAAGTCCACTAGTTAATCGATTAACTGCCCATTTTTCAGCAAGTGTGTAAAAACCAAAAAGTGTAACTTAAGCTCTGGCACACCTATTCAATCCCATCTCTAGGTGTATTTTGCCACTGATACCTAACAAGTGGTATCAGAGCTAGTACGCCGTGCTAGCTCAACCGCATCTGCGTGATCCTAAGGGAATTTAATTTGGTTCCACCAACCCCTTTGGCGGTGATGGCACATCCATTAACCGCCCTCCCGTATTCAGTGGCGATGGTTATGCCTATTGGAAGGTTCGCATGAGAATCTATATCGAGGCAATAGACACAGACATTTGGGATTCCGTTGTCAATGGTCCATACATTCCACTTCATATGGTGGATGGCGAGTCCAAAGAAAATCCAAATGAAGACCATCTTTGGATTTCAAGAGGTGAATGAGGTTGTGCTGAATGGGTATCAAGAGATTGGGGCAAATGCATGTGAGGCTCAAAGAACAATCTATAGAGAATCCAAGAAGAAGGATTGCAAATCCTTGTTCCTAATTCATCAATATGTTGATGATGCAACTTTCGAAAGAATAGTTGGTGCCAAGACGACAAAGGAAGCTTGGGAGAGCTTGGAAAAGAGTTATGAAGGGGATGCAAAGATCAAGAAGGTGAAGCTCCAAACTATGAGAAGAAAGTATGAACTTCTCCAAATGGAGGAGAATGAAACAGTCTCTAATTCCTTTACCAAGATTCATTCTCTAACAAATCAAATGAAATATTATGGAGAAGAGGTAAAAGATCAAGAAGTGATTGAGAAGATACTTAGGACCCTAACTCCTAAGTATGATAATATTGTTGTGGCAATAGTGGAGTCTATAGATCTTGAATGTTAGAAGATAGGAGAACTGCAAAGCTCTCTTAAAGCTCATGAACAAAGGCTGAAAGAGAGATATGCAGAAAAGGGTGATGATTAAGCATTGCAAGCTCAATATGCCAAGAAATATGTTGGGTAGTGGAATAAGAACAAAAGGAGCAAAGACAAATAACAGAATGTGATGCAAACCTCTAGGGGATGATTTGCATTTTGGTCGATCGTTCTTGCCTGAAACTTAATTTGACTCGTGGAATAACACTTTTATATGAATGTCCATATTTTGTGTATGATTATAAGTGAAACGTGTTTGAGTCGAACTGGTGTTTATTTTTTGTTTATGAATTTTTATGTGTTTGTGTTGGATAAAATAAAGTGAAAAAGGAATGAAGGGTGAGGCGCCACAAGTATGGAATACTTGATAAGCCAAGTGATGTCCGCCACAAGCTAGGAAACTTGATAAGAACTATAATGGTGGCCACGACCAACCTTGCTGTTTTAGGAGAATCCTCTCAACTAAACAACTCAAATTTTAATCCAAAATTCAACTTAATTCATTCATGCTGAAAAGGAATATATGAATAGGAATTCTAAAATTGACTAAGTCCTAATTTGAATTTTGAAATCCTAATTAAACATGTAATTAATTGGTCTTTAGTGGAAGTTTAATGGCATATTTGTCTTGCCATGGATTTGGCCGAATTTCCATGAGTATTAAGCCATGTGCTTATTTTTTTGTGCCTTTGCTTGGTTGAGTTTGAATGTGGGGGGATTCCACAAGGAAAAAGCTTGAAAAGGAAGGTTCATAAATGTTTGGATCTTCATGTTTTTGGCCATGAGTTGGAATTCAAATTTAAGTAGGCTGATTGTTTCTTGATACTTGCCAATCTAAATTGAAATGATGGGGATTTATCCAAGGATTCACACGCCTATGTTGAACGAGAGGCTTTGAATAAGATTTGATGACTTGCCTTTCTTGAATGAGCCTTGAATGTTTTAAATGAGACTTGATTGTTTTCCATAAGTTTGTCTTCTTTTGAATTTACATGCCCCGTATGCTTTTTAATCAAACAATGGAGGTATTTACTCCTTTAATTCCCTTCCAATCCGAATTGATCCATAAGGCAATATTTTTGAATTTCCCTCTCCTTGAATCTTCACGCCAATCCCAATAAGAAATGTATCTATGAGCATTCATTATCTTAAAGCATCTTGATCCCAATAAGGTAAGAGTTTGAAATGGTCATCCATTCAAATCCTTCATTTATTTCTAGGCTGATTGGATGATAGAAACATGCCTTATTTGACCTTCCTCCACACCAATTAGGCTTGGCTTTCCACTGCTAGCTCTTTACTCAATTACTATGATGTTTTCACGTTCCCCTCCTAGTACCTAATTCCTTGGCCACTATTGGATCATGTTACAAGGAAATAAAATACATTTCCAACCCTCATATTATATGATTTTAAATAAAATACTTAACAATAATTTAAAATGCTCCTAAAACTACCCATGAGAACTAATCTCAATTATTCATGCAATAAAATAAAAATAACTATGCTAATAATTCTTTTGCAAGAACGTGGCCCCTAAGGGGTTCTCCTAGTCGGATGATTTGTCTTTCAAAAATCATAGGTTGCCCATTTGGTTTACATCAGAATGAGAAGTGGAGGAATTGTCAAGGTTTGATGTATGAACAAGGTTCATCATCTCAGAGATCAGTCAATTCAAATGCACATGAGAGTGATAAAAGGAAATGTTCAAATAAGAACTCAACAAGTATAAGGAAGTTTGACAAGAACAAGGTGTGATGCTACAAGTGCAGAAACTATGGTCACTATGTAGCAGAATGCAAGCTCAACAAGCTGATAGCCAAGAAAGAGGAAGAAGCTGAATTGGTACAAGGTGGAGAGTCTGATGATGGTGATCATTACTTGTTGATGGCTACTGTTAGAAATAGTGAAGAAAATGTGGATTTATGGTACCTGGATACAGAATGTTCTAACCATATGATAGCGAAAAAGATTGGTTTACATCCCTTTATGAAACAACCAATAGCAAGGTCAAATTTGTTGATCATAATGTTGTCTCAATTGAAGGAATTAGCAAGATGATGATTCAGAGAAAAGATGGAAAGAGTGCATATATCTCCAATGTCTTATATGTCCCTAAGATGAACAACAATATGCTCAGTCTTGGACAACTGCTAGAAAAAGGGTTATACCATGGAAATGAAGGATGGTATGTTGAATGCGTTTGACAAGAACAAACACAACATCTTGAAAGCTCCACTCTCAACCAATAAAACCTTCAAAATTGGCATACAAGTTGGTGAGTAGAAGTGCTTTCAATCAACAATTGAGAGAAAAACATGGCTATGACATCAAAAATATGGACATTTAAACTTTAGGAGTTTAGATTTGCTAAGCAAAGATGGCATGGTGACTGGAATACCACAAACTAGGAACTTCTTTGTATCACATGTTGCTACAAAATCAGTGAAGGCACTGAAGGTATTGTAGGAAAATTCCATTGGAGGAAATAAGTACTTTGTGACTTTCATTGATGATCATACTAGAAAAGTATGGATCTATCTAATGAAGAAGAAAAGTGAAGTGCTAGATATTTTAAAGAGGTTCAAGGCCCATGCAGAAAAAAAGTAATTACCAAGCTGAATTGAGATCAGATGGAGGAGAAGAGTATATGTAAGTTGAATTTCATGAATTCTGTAATAAAGAAGGAATTACTCATGAAATTACAGTACCCTACACACCACATCATAATGGAACAATAGAGAGGGCAAACATAACCATACTGAATATGGCTAGGTGCATGATAAAAACTAAGGGTTTGTCCAAGATGTTTTGGGGTGAGACTATCTCCATTGCAGTGCACATACTCAATATATTCCCCACCAAAAGATTGGATGAGAAAACCCCTGAAGTATGCATGGCAATGAGCACGGGCGGGCACGGGTAGTAGCTACCCGCCCGTTTTGAAATATGAGATCATCACTTATACGTACTCGTACCCGTACGAGTACCCGTGTGCGAGTTTTTTGTACATATTTTTAGATACCCGTATATACAACTAGTACCTGTGTGTTTCCTACATTACGAATGAATATCTAACTTCATACTTCTATTATGATTCACATGAGATGAAAATTAATTATTTTTGTGCTTTTTGATTGAACATTTGGCAAAAATGCTAAATCTATTGAAATTTTCTATTTGTGTGATTTGTTGTTCTCATTTCCTTAATAAAAAATATATATTTTTATTTGTAGACATGTGTGTTTCTACACATGTAATGATATTTGTAAGGTGTTTTACAGCCAAATTCAATAAAATATGTAAATAAGATAAAAATGTAAACAAAGTAAAAGGAAAAGATGTGCATAGTGTAATAAAAGTTAGGGTATTGTACTTTTTATTTTAATTAAAGATAATATAGTAATCGCATAAATAATGGTACCCGCGGGCACGGGTATCACAATACTCATACCCGCCCATATATACTATATACATTTATAAAAACTCATTTGTAAAACCTATAGGTACCCGTTTGTGACCCGTACCCACGTGTGAGTTTTTTTTTTTCTCATTTTGTTGTTTAGTATTAACCAACAAATTCCATTGTTTGCCTAATTTATTTTATTTTGTCATTAAGGATGCATAATAAATTATTAAATCATAGAGAACTAGAAAAGACTAAAGGTTTATTTTTTTTGGGTTCATCCCCCCTATTCTCATTTTTCTTCTTCATGTAAATGGATAATATACAATATTGTGTTTTGTAGCTACATAAATAACCTTTTTTTGTTGTTTGTTAGTAAAAAGGAATCCCTCTTCATGTGAGCTTTTGGCATATCGGTGGACAAAGTAGTGTACTACTTGAGTATTCTGACTTGTGATTTCACGAGACATATTAAGACAATCGTGGATCATGTTTTTATACTAACTACTAATCAACCATATATAGTTTCAACATGCAATTTTATATCTTAAAGTTAGAATTATCAATTAATTAACACTATGATGAAGAGAAATGAAAGGAAGAAGTAAATCTAACTTTTTTAATGGGTAAAGTTAGTGTTTCAAATTGTGGTTGCTAACATTCCATTGCAGTTAATTTATTTGTGCTTATTATGATGTGAATTTTTATTAAAAATATTTTTAAATTTAATATGGTTATAACCACATCATTGTCATGCAGTCTTATATAATATTTACGATAATGATAATCACAATAACCACAAAACTATGCTAACAGATAATACAATCTATGATTTAAAATACTCCATAAACATTTTCTATAAAGCCTCTTCACGGGCCTGCCATATCTTATTTTCACATACAAAGATGATATTTTTAAATTATCTTATTGGAGTTATTTGCATTTTCTGCCATCAATTCACCCAAAAAAGTTATGCTAGATTTTGTTGTTTACTCATGATTTGCCTCTTACTTTCTTTGGCCCACATAAAAAATGTAGTAAGTAGGCTATAAAGTTTTGGAAAATGCTTATTGGCTAGGGAAATTTGGGGATTCAACAAAGGTTTTTATTTTATTTTTTGCATATTTCAATTCCTTAACAAGTTAACAAGTTGGACATGAGTTAATAAAAAAGATCTTTAAATATTTGGTTGTTTTGTCAAATATCAGTTCCAACATGACATGTTAAGTTGGTCTGATTTATTTGTAAAAGTATATAGATGTTAGTTGAACGGAAAACTTATTTAAATTCTTTACATTATATAAAGAATATTATGTGTGACATTAAAGTTAAATATTATACAACAAAATTGTTATATTTTTTATAAACCAAATATAGTATGAAAATATATAATAAATAATTATGTTTGTATTATGAGTTCTTAATTAGATATATATGATATATAATAATAATAATAATAATAAATAGAATATTTTCATAGGTCAAATAGAATGGTAATTTTTGTAATTTTTCACCACCCTTGGTAATGAACTAATCACTTTCGAGCTGTTTGACTGTCCTTCTTAACAAGTGTCGCTCTCAAGAATCAAATCCTTAACATTTCGGTTATTCAGAGAATCTAGCAGAGTCTTACACCTTTAAATTAACACTTTGTTGATTCTTCAAATAATGAGTTAAAAAGATGATAAAGAGTTTAAAAAGAAAAGAAAATACACGATTATATTAAAAAAGTTAAGTATAATTAACTAATACATTAAAGAAGTAATAGATTGAATCTTTATTTTCTGTTTTTAGTTCTTTATTACCTGCCAACCTAGGTTGATCCATCTATCAGGGAATTGCTGATAGGATACAAGATTATGAGTTCAAATTTTACTATTCGTGTGATGATTTTATTGGTAAAGAATTTAATACGTATATACTAATAGTGTAAGTATTTTGCTAGCAAATCATCTATCATTCATATTTTAATTATCATCGACCATCAAACAAAAGTAATACAAATTAAGAGTTAATGATATGCTAATAATATAAAAAAAACTTTACACTAACTATACATAAATTTTAAATTCATTTGTAAATACTTATAAAACCACCATATTTAATTTTATGAATCTTATATTCCAACTCACCTAAAGTTTTAGTTATAAAATAATTGTCCTCTACCTATAAATGGTGAAGGAAAACGCATACCAATTTAATAAATCTCGAATTTTATTTACTTAATTGAATAGATTTCTCTAAAAGTTTAAACCAATTTAGAACTATTAAAAGAACATTACACTTCTTCTCACAATCTCACCCTTACCTTAAAGATAAACAAAATAGGTGCCCCATCCTAAAATCAAGACATTAATTATATATTAATTTCCTTGCCCCACAACATGTCTCAATTGCCCACAAGCTGAATTTGAAGTTTCCAACGTTAAAATAGTTAGTGCAATTGTCCCTCTCAAGGGCGAAAAGTGTTGAAACACTAAACATTGCTATACCATTGTCCTGTTATAACTTCTACCTATAATATACATATATTTTATTAAATGAGCTATAATGTATAGTTTATCAAGATCAACCCGTGTTGCTTTTAGATTCTAATCAATGTCACATCATCACAAACGACAAGTATCTTTATTCAAGGTACTCAAATAAAAATATTACCACAACTTCTTATATTAAAAATTGTCAATTTTCTTTAGTATTACCATTTGGACAATAAAATGGGACATCAATGAGAAACACTTAGCTTTTAAGTAAAAATGTAGATTTTACTTTCCTTTTACTCTCTTTGATGTCCATAGCATATATGTACATAAAACAACATTAATTTTCTTGAAAGGGAGAAAAAAATAATAAAAAATATAAATTGTGGAATACAATCTTCTTTAAATTAGAAAATGTTAATTTTCCATCTCCAAAGTTATGTTGTTAAGAAAAGTTTAATAATTATTCACTATCAAACGTATTTATATAATCAATCTATCATTAATTATTTATTATCTCTATTATTTCTATAAGAGTCAATATTTGTTAAGAAATGAATAGATGATAAATCAAACATAAAAACTTTTAGAAAATTTATATATTAAACTTCAGAAAAATAAAAGGAACATTTTTGAAGTAATATTGTTTCTCAAATACTACTCATTTAAAAAGATTTTGATTTAATGATGTAAGATCTCACTTAATATTCAAATATATAAAAACTAAAATTCACAAAGAGTTATATTTGTTGATAGAATAATCATATATGCTTGATGATATTAGTATAGTAAGTTGAGATGTGCTTTTGTTATACCAAAACAAATACTACACAACTCTAGTTCTCAAGCTTTTGTTACTTTCATAGGTTCTTATTTCATTTCTCATGAACAAACTTTCATGGCTTCCACATCTCATAAACTCTTCTTCTTTCTACTTACAATATTCTTCTCACATACTTTTGCTGCAAACTCATCCAATGCTACAACAACATTTCATGCTAACCTTTCATCATTAAGATCCATTTGCAAAACCACACCATACCCAGAAATTTGTTTCAACTCATTAAAACTCTCCATCTCAATAAACATAAGTCCAAACATCATCACTTACCTTCTCAAAACCCTCCAAGTAGCAATATCTGAAGCCACAAAGCTAACAAATCTGTTACAAAATGCTGGTGTAAACTCAAACATCATAGAGAAACAAAAAGGAACAGTCCAAGATTGCAATGAACTTCACCAATCCACTTTAACTTCATTGAAAAAATCATTGTCATGGATTCAAAGTAAGGACTCAAAGAACATGGTTAATGCAAGAGCATATCTTAGTGCAGCAGTTACCAACAAGAACACATGTTTAGAAGGTTTAGATTCTGCTTCTGGTACAATGAAACCAGTTTTAGTGAATTCTTTGATCAACACATACAAGCATGTAAGTAACTCTCTTTCAATGCTCTCTAAGTCAAGGGTTAAGGGTCCTAAAGGGTTGAAAAAGAGTCCTTTGATGAGTAGTACTAATACCCCATCATGGTTTTCAAGAAAAGATCTTAGCTTTGTGATTGGTGGTGGTGGAGATGGTGAAGATTATGTTCCAAATGATGTGATTGTTGTAGCTTCTGATGGAAGTGGAAACTTTAGTAGTATTAATGATGCTATAAACTTTGCTCCAAATAACAGCTATGATAGAACAGTGGTGTATGTTAAAGAAGGGATTTATGAAGAAAATGTTGAAATACCAATTTATAAGACTAACATTGTTCTTCTTGGTGATGGAAGTGATGTCACAATCATAACTGGTAACAGAAGTGTTGTTGATGGATGGACCACTTTCAGATCTGCAACTTTAGGTAAACTTTCTGTACCCTTTTAAGCTTTTGGTTGCAGTGTTATAGTTAAGTTACAACTTTGCAAAAAATAAAAGGGATAGCTTGTGTTTTAGATTCATAATGTCAACTATCAAATCAAATTATCTATGCTAGTATTAATTAATATAGTGTTTAGAATTGTAACTTCATGTTTTTAAGTTATGGTAGTAGTTGTTCTATGTGTGATCGTGGATATCGCAGTCATTGTGATACGGATCGTGGTAGTTAGAGTGCTACTTTTTGTATTCGATGTAGCCTGATGTCGAGCTTATGCAACCATATTATCTTTTTGTGTTGGTCCTCTTTTTTCGTGATTTGATATCACACTGCAATTATAATGTTGTCTCAGTCGTAGCATTATAAAAGATTACCAACCTTAGTTCTAATCTGTAGAATTAAGAAACATAAGAAAAATAGCAAATTTATGGTACCCTTTATGCTTATCTCTCATTTTATTTTTTGATAGCTGTTTGTGGTGAGGGATTTCTAGCACGTGATATAGCATTTGAGAACAGTGCAGGAGCAGAGAAGCATCAAGCATCAGCATTAAGAGTAAATGCAGATTTAACTGCATTTTACAGATGTGCCATTTATGGTTACCAAGACACTCTTTATGTTCACTCTTTTAGACAATTCTATAGAGAATGTGACATTTATGGTACCATAGATTTCATATTTGGTAATGCAGCTGTTGTATTTCAAGCATGTAACATTATATCCAAATTGCCAATGTCAGGCCAATTCACTGTAATCACAGCACAATCAAGAGATTCACCGGACGAAGACACCGGAATCTCCATCCAGAACTGCTCAATTCTCGCGACCACCGATCTTTACTCGAACTCTAGCAGCTTCAAGAGCTATCTGGGTAGGCCATGGAGGGTATATTCTAGAGTTGTATACCTTGAAACATACATTGATGACTTTATTGACCAAATGGGTTGGACAAAATGGTCTAATAAAAATGATGAAGGAGGCTTAGATACATTATATTATGGAGAGTATATGAATTATGGACCTGGTTCTAAGACAGAAAATCGTGTAGCATGGAATGGATATCATGTAATGGATTACAATGATGCTTATAATTTCACTGTTTCAGAGTTTATTAGTGCTGATGATTGGCTTCAATCTACTTCTTTCCCTTATGATGATGGGATTTGATCAAGAATTATATAAATTAGTTTGTTTTGTGACATTTCTTACTAATGTGACTTTTCTTTGTGGCCTAAGGTCCTAAAGTGATTATTTATTGTAAAATGAAGGGTTGATTGGTAATTATAACATACATTCATGTCGTAAAGTTATTAACTAACGGAAAGGGTTGATTGAGTCATTTTTGGGATTACAAGGGTCGAGTCATTTAACTATGAAGTTTTATGTTAGAGTTGGGTTTTAAAAATAATTCTCAATAGAGTTTTAGAAAATTTTCGAAAACTTTAATGTTTTGTACAATTATAAATATTTATAGTCGATGAGATCATAATTATGATCCCAGCATAATTTCTATAACCCTAAACCATTGACATATCAACATTTGTAGCAAATTTAAAACCTTGTGCCAAATGGGTGATGAGCATGCACTCTCAAATCCTTTTGCATATTTATTTATTTATTTATTGTAAAAGAGCAAACCCTCAATTTAAGTAATGAAGTGAAGAGATGCACTTATATCAAAAAGTTTAAGAATTAAATTAAATGTATTGAAGGGCTTTATTTAGAAATTTTAAAATATACATGTGGATTGGGTCAACTTATCAAGGCCATAACACACAAAAATATGATACATTTTCCAACAAGTTCAAATTTTAAATATAAATATGATATAAATGAGGGGAAATGATAGTACCAAGGGTATTTCAGGAAATCCCCTTCAACAACAACAAAAGTAAATTCTTATTTTGATCTATAGGAATTTTTGCTTATACTAATTTGATTCCCGAAAATTTAAAAATCCAAAATTTGCCAAAATATATATTAAATTAGTTATTTTTAACATTTTTATCACCCTGAACATAAATTATTTTGTAATATTTAATTATTAGTTTTTTTTTCCAGTAATCAAATTGATACCGGTAAAAACAATTAAGAAACAAGATATATATTCATTCTAACAACAATGCTCTAGTTTTTCCAAATTCGAGCAAGCTCCTTCAATAGTACAATTTTTTTTTAAAAAAAAAACCTTTTATAAGTAGTTTTGGATGTGAGTTTTTCATGCCAGCTGGCAACATCTTGGACCTATAAGGAAAGAGGAATATCTTATCGGAATTGTTCCTTTTCCTTTTAGGGTTGATGTTATTTTTTACAAAAGTAGACTTTCACCTAAAATCTATTTAAAGAATAACCATTATTGTGAGTTTATGAACCAAAAATAGTTGATGTAAGGTCATTTTTTTAACTCATATTCGGTATTAGATCCGAAAATAAATCGACCATAAATATTGATCAGGTTGGCCTTTAAACTTGAACTTGGCCCTAGACTTAATTAAATATAATGCATACTCATTTTAGATAAAGTATTCTTAATATTATCTTTCATTATGAATATATAATTTGACATATAAAATGGTATGTGTATATATGATGATTTTTTTTAGAATTATTGATATTTTTGATCAAAAATATATCATTACTCTATGCACATTTGAATAGAAACACATACAAACATGATGAGTAAGTGACTATGGGTTGGGTCGAGCTAGGTTATGCTAATTCTCTACCCAACCCTAGATATTATCTGGGTACCCGACCTTAGACTCAATGAGACCTAACTTTATTCAGACATGATCACAATCAGGTCATGTCGGGTAAACAGATAGCATTGAATCCTGCTCACCCCTAATGTAAATTACTGTTAAAGAATAACTTTTATCACCTTCACATGCACAAGAAACTTAGCATGTAAGGTAGAAGGATACGGTCCATACATATATAATTAAAGTAAAATTAAATTTAAGGTGATAGGATGGTATGGATAGACTGTATTTTTAGATTTTGATGGTAAAATGTGAGATTAAAAAATGTGATAATATAAACTAAAATAAATCAAACTTGAACATGTTGTTTTTGCTTCATCGTCTTTTGTTTTATAAGTTTTTTATTCATAAACTAAGCTTGTTACTAAAAAAAACTTAGTTTATAAAGCGAACGAAAACTATCAACCAAGAATAAACAAAAACAATCACAATAAACATTATCTGTTAATTGTAATTCAGTTTGTAATAGAATTGGGAAGTTTCTAGTTATGGAAAGTCCAGTTAGTTTAGTTAGTTAGTAGTTTTACTAATTTTTGAAAGTAGTTGGAATACATTGATGTATATATAGTTTGTAATGCTTGTTAATGAATATACATTGATTACACTTTTCCAGAATCAAATCCAATTACTTCTCTTCCTCTCTTGCACGAATTCTTCTTCTCTTCTTTACTTTCTTTCTCTGTTTTGCTCTCTGCAACATTGTTGCAGTGTATGCATTATTTTCCTTTCTTTCATTCTTCTATAACAGTGGTATCTAGAGCCTTGTCTAGTTGATCCTTGGATCTGTGGCAAGAGGGTTGAAGATGGCAACCAATAGTGGCTTCACCATGACATTACCTATTCTAGATGGAAAGAACTATGAACGATGGAGTGTTCAAATGAGAGTTCTGTTTGGGTATCAAGAAGTGCTTGAGACTGTGCAACAAGGGTACCAACTCAGTGAAGGTGATGCAAAAATGGATGAAGCAACACTCAGAGAATGCAAGAAGAAGGATTGCAAAGCTTTGTTCATAATCCACCAATGTGTGGATGGAGCAAACTTTGAGAAGATTGCCAATGCCAAAACAGCAAAGGAGGCTTGGGACAATCTTGAAAGGAGTTATGCTGGAGCTGAGAAAGTGAAGAAGGTCAAATTGCAGACCTTGAGAAGGGAGTATGAGCTTCTGCAAATGAAGGAAGGGGATTCCATAGCAGAATATTTCACCAAGGTTAGATCTTTGTCTAATTTGATGAAGGGGTGTGGTGAAGTAATGAAGGATCAATTGGTGGTTGAGAAGGTGTTGAGAACACTGACCTCCAAGTTTGATCATGTTGTGGTTGCTATAGAGGAATCAAAAGACCTTGAAGCATTCAAGGTTGAAGAGTTGCAGAGCACACTAGAGGCACATGAGCAGAGAATAAAGGAGAGGGACCAAGAAAGAAATCCTAACCAGGCCCTTCAAGCACAATTCAACAGAAGGATCCCTGGGCAAGGAAACTTTCACAAAAAATCCAGAGGAAATTGGAAGAATGATAAAAGAAGAAGTGAAGTCCCTGCACAGAAGCAACCTCAGCAGGATCCATACTTTCCTTGTGAAGTCGTCTATGAATGTCACAAAGTACTTGTTCTCCCCCAGTGATTCTTCCTCAAATGGTCCACACACATCTGAGTAAACCAGTGACAAAGGCCTAGAGGATCTAGTAGGTATGTGTGCACCAAAACTGTTTCTTGTCTGCTTACTTGTGAGACACTCATCACATAATTCACCAGGGATAGTGATAGAAGGCAGACCTGAAACAATACCAACTCTGCTCAGAAATTCAAGCCCTTTGAAGTTTAGATGACAATACCAACGTCTATTTTTTATTGGGTTTGTTTTCACTTATTTTTTGTTTTTTAAGCTTTTTTATAAACTAAGTTTCTCTCGCCAATGATTAGTTTATGAAAAAAAAAACTCAAATAAGGAAAAAGAAGCAAAAAGAAACTTCTTCAAGTTTGATAAGTTGATTTAATTTTTCATGAAAATTTATGATGATAATCTAAAAACACAATCTCAAATACATGCAAGTGAAAACATTAGAAATATAAAGATATTAAGTTGTTAATTCATAAGTATTAACATCTTTATCTATAGAGGTGTCCCTAATCCACACTACTACTCATCTAATATCGTTGGACACCTCATAACCAATTTAAAATTATTTTTTCATAAACTTCAATACACCAAATGATTTACAAGAAAATACATAAAAGTTGAGATTTTGAATACTCCATTACATTCAACTAAATTTAATACGTTTTTTTATTTCATCAAGCACAAAGTGCCACATCAACACCCAAGAAAAAAATATAAAATTTCCATCACTAAATTTAATGCATTTTTGGTCCAAACGCAAGGGAAATGTAATGTACCCAACATAGTATTATGAGGTCAAATCATTTTTATGGTAATTATAAGTGAAATCGATTGTTGGTCAAAAATGTTTTTTTTATCAAAGCCTAACAACTTTCATTTTTGGAAAAAGAAATAGAGAAATAATTGGAATGAGAAATCGTGGACACTCCTTTACACTCCTTTAAAAATAATAAAATTGATAAAAAATTAATATTTATGTCATATAGCTTCTTTCTAATGGTATTGGTGCATTTTTTAAGGGGACAAAAAATTTGACAAGAAAAAAGGTTGTAAATAAAAAGCAAAACATGTAATTGATCTTTGTAAAGTTTAACTAAATTTTAAAATAGAAATACCTAAAATGTCTCTCATCCATGCCTACTTACTCTCCTATCAAATAAGCAATGTTAAAATTACAAATGAATCAAACAATGAAGATGAATGAGAAAGGACTAAAATTAAACACTTCTTGAATATCTTGTAAATTTTCTCTTTCACCATTCTTATTGCCTTGGCTTTTGGAATCTAAGGCAGAGACTTCTCTGCCTTAGATAATTTTCTTAATGGCATTTCAAGATTTTGCAATCTTATCTGAAAGGAGAAGAAATGAGAGGAAAGAAAAAGTGAGAAAAAGGATTATTCTTGGTGTAGTTTCATCCATTCTCATTGTATGTGTTATAGGTGCTGCAACATTTGTTCTTGTCAACAAAACTAGCTCTGAACACAATGCCAACAAAAGACCTCCAACTTCTGCCGATACGAAACTCGAAAATTATTTAAAGATAGTAAAAACAGTATGTAGTTCAGTTGATTACAAGACTAAATGTGAAGGTCCCCTTGTTGAGGAAGTCGAAAAGGATCCGAAATTGGCGCAGCCGAAGGAACTTCTCAAGGAATCCATCAAACTTGCTCAGCAAGAAATTAACAAGGCCTTTAACAAAACAACTTCTATGAAGTTTGAATCAGAAATGGAAAAGGGAGCATATGAAGATTGCAAGCAGCTTATAGATGATGCTAGGGAAGAGTTAGGATTCTCCATATCTGAAATTAGCAAAAATGATTTGAAGAAGCTTTCAACAAGAACTCCTGAATTGAACAATTGGCTTAGTGCAGTCATATCATACCACCAAACATGCATCGATGGATTCTCCGATGGCGAACTAAAGACACGACTTAAACAACTTTTCCAAGATCCACAAGAATTTGTTAGCAATTCCCTTTCCATTGTGTCTGACTTGTCTTCTTTCCTTTCTGCGTTCCAACCCGATGCGACTCGTCACTTGCTATCGGAGAAAAGTGATGGATTGCCTCCTTGGATTAACGGCGAGGATAGAAGGATGTTGAAGGCAGCAGATGACAAGCCCACACCTAATGTCACTGTGGCAAAAGATGGCTCTGGAAACTTCAAAACCATATCTGAGGCATTAACAGCTATGCCACAAACATATACAGGACGGTATGTTTCTCTTAACCCTCTATATTAGTCACATATTTCTTTGATATTTTCTATTTTTTTGTATTATCTTTGTTAGGATTGGATTGGTACATGGTGCATAGTTACCAAAATCTCAACAATTACGTGAACATTGTACCTTTTCCCATGTATTAATTCACAACACACTTCATACTTTAAGAAAAAGTTTTGTAACTATTATTTGGAAAAAGTAAAAAAAAAAAATAGTGAATTTGTACACATTTTGCAAGGCATAGAGTATTACAAAGCTCTATCATTTGGTTTATATCTTAAGTCCATAGATATCATATTTGTCTAGTATTTTAGGCTTATTCATTGCATATTTTCTGCAATTTGAAAATACAGCTATGTGGTTTATGTGAAAGAAGGAATATATGAGGAGACAGTGACAGTGACAAAGAAAATGGTAAATCTAACCATTTATGGTGATGGATCACCAAAGAGTATCATCACTGGCAACAAAAATTTTGTAGATGGAGTCAGGACTTTCCAAACTGCAGCATTTGGTAAGTATATTCCCACATCACTTTTCCCTACACCTCAATTTGCCATACTTTATAACCGTTGTTTAAAAACACGTTTGATATATTCAAGTGTGAAGTCTCACATTGGATATACGGGAAAGAGTGAAAGAGTTTATAAGTAGGAAAGGTCCATGGAACTAATGTCTTACTTAAGGTTTTGGTTGAAGACGTGGTGTCTCAGTTGTGGCTCTGTTTTCTTGCAGTGGTTCTTGGAGATGGGTTCTTGGGAAAGTCGATGGGATTCAGGAACACTGCTGGAGCAGAAAAGCATCAAGCAGTGGCTGCTAGAGTACAAGCTGATCGTGCAGTGTTTGTGAATTGTCGTTTTGAGGGATATCAAGACACTTTATATGCCCAAACGCATAGACAATTCTACCGTAGTTGTGTCATTGCAGGCACAATAGATTTCATCTTTGGTGATGCAGCTGCTATCTTCCAAAACTGCATCATCCAAGTTAGGAAACCAATGGAGAATCAACAGAACATTGTCACTGCTCAAGGTAGATACCAACATCAAGAAACAACTGGTTTTGTTCTGCAAAAATGCGAGATTAAAGCCGATGAGAAACTAGTTCCAGAGAAAGATAAAATCAAAAGCTACCTTGGTAGACCATGGAAGGAGTACTCAAGAACCATCATCATGGAATCAGAAATTGGTGACATAATTCACCCAGATGGATGGTTACCTTGGGAAGGAGACTTTGCACTCAAGACATTGTATTATGGTGAGTTCAACAATACAGGACCTGGTGCCAAAACAAATGGTAGGGTCAATTGGGTTGGTCACAAAGTTATTAACAAGGAAGAAGCTGCCAAGTTTGCAGCAGGGCCTTTCTTGAATGGAACATGGATCAATGGTAAAGGTGTACCTGCTCAAATGGGTTTGTATAATTGATTAATGGCATATTATTCTACATTTTTGTTCATCAATATAGGATGTCGATCCTCTGTCCCAAACTCTGTCCTCGAATCCTATCTCGATTCAATTAACTTAAAAAAAAATCTGTTTATTTATGTGTCAATTATTAATTGGTGGAGACAATGAATTGGGACAGGCTTTGAGATAGATAATCTCTGTTAAATTGATAAAGTTATGAATATTTAATTTTTTTAACTGACGTGTCATGATAAGATTAGTCTGGGACAGAGTTTGAGACAGGGTTTGGGACAACATATCCTTGTCCTATGAGTACCTTGCTCAGTGTTATTAATGCTCCTCATTTTGAGAAATTGTTGTCTTAAAAAATAATATGCTAACTTGGAAAAGGAAAAAAAAATCTTGTGTGGTTGAAAATACATAAGAATTTATCTTGTAGAAACCAAGAACAAAAAAAAAAAGTAAATGATGAAGAACAACAATAAGCAAAATTCACTATTATGTATAATAAGATTAAGCCCCCACTTGTTTTTAACTCTCACTTAGATTTCTATCCAACAATTAGCAATAGGCCAATAACAAATAACAAATAACAAATAGAATGACCCAACAAATTATTCAAACTAAGGCAGCATGAAAAATGTTATTTTCCTACATTTATCTATCTTACATGAAATGACAGGATTTAAGCTACCTAACTTAACATTATTTAGATAAGCACACAAAATGTTCTGGAAGAATTTAATGTTAAGAGTGTAATATATATGTATTGTCGATGTAAAAGTTTACATATACATAATACATCATCTGTCATTCATTTGTATTACTTTTGTTTGAAGAGTCAGTGATAACTAAACATGAATGGTGGATGATGCAGTGATAATATATCAAATTTATATACATTTAATGAGTGACATTCATTAAGTAATAGGGGATATAAAATTAGGAATGGCAACGGGGTGGATCGGGATCGGGTTTGTGCTTACCCAAATCTGAACCCGAAATTCAGAACCCGAACTCGAAACCGAACCTGAACTCAACGAGGCTAAAAATAGTGCTACCATCCCTAACGCCATCAGGTTTCGAGTAACTCAAACTCGAAAATTAATTTCATAGTCGGGGTTATTTTAACCAGAATCTGGTTTCAAAAGCAAACAAGAAAACCCAAAAAACAAGAGAATTAAAAGCTACCAAACTTCAAATAAACTTCCCAATCATCACCTCCACCATTTACAATGAACAAATACGATAATATAATCTTAAAAGGAATAGAACACTAAAATTTAATAGAACATAAGTACAACAAGAAAAAGGGAAAAAATAAACAGAATAGGTCACAAAAAATTCAGCCTCAATATAAGGTGTTGGAGTTGGTGCTTGAAACGCTCAATATAAAAATTCAATGTAACATATAGGTTGTTTTAATAGATGGGTTGTTTCAGTGTAAGAACTCATAACCCTGTGTCATTTCCTCATTAGCTAACAAAAGTCCCACATCTGATATTAGGGGTGTTTAAATCCAGACCGGTCCAAAACAAAAACCGCAAACCGATCCAAAGTAGACCGAAACCGCAAAAACCGAATGTATTTGGATCGTATTGGATTTATTTTTTAAGGACCGATCGGTCCGGTCCGGTCTTCGGTTTTACGTCTGGGATCCAGACCGATCCAGACCGGACCGATATTATTAACTTAACCCAAATATATCACACAGACACACAGCAAAAAACGCTACCCTCTCTTAAAATTCTAAATCCCTAAAATTCTAAATCCCTAATTCCTCATTCTCTCCTCCACACCCTTCTCTCCTCCACACCCTCCTTCTCCACGCCCTCCTCTCCTCAACAGTCATCAACACCCTCCTTCACCACACATCTGTCCTCATTGTTCACACCCTACTCCATCCTCTTCCATCAAACCAACACTTTCTTCGTTTTGGGTAAGTGCATTTCTCCCCCTTTTGTTCTTTCTATTTGTGATGATGATGAAGATAATCTTGTATGAAATATGATTGACTTGCCAAAAAAGTGTTTATTTGACTGCTCCAGGGTTAAATCTAATGGAATAGAAACTAATTTGATTTTATATATGTTCTATTATTTATCTTGCACTATCCTTAAAAGAGTGCAGACATGATATTGAGCTATGTCTTGCGGTTCACATGTCTAGTGTAATTTGTTAAAAGGTTTACAGAAAATAGCTTAAGAATAGCGAAGTGCTAATATAAACCATAGGGATATTTTATTGATAGATACTTAAGCAATGACATACAGTTTTACTGTTTGATTTTAAACTGACTTTATTTGTGAAATGTGTAGTTTTTGATTCTTGAAGGCAAAGAAAAGGCAATGATATTCTTGAAGGGGTTTATATGTTAATATCTAAAAAATAGACCGATCCAAACCGGACCGAAACCGCATATAATATTTGGACCGGACTGGATCGGACATCTTAATATAAATGGACCGGACCGGACCGGACCGGACCGCATACTAATTACGCGTTTGGATCGGACGATTTTTTGCTTAAAAACCGATCCAAATAGACCGCGAACACCCCTATCTGATATATTTATAAACCACTTGGTTCGAGGCGGATTCCCGGTAGTTTAGTAATTAAACTGCATGCCGGTTAAACCGGACATACCTACTTATATTTATATATATATATAAACCTATAACAAAAAAATTCAAATAGGTAAATACTCAAATTTATAATTCATATATATAATATACTCAAAATTCACAAAATCAAACAATTTTAAGTCTTTAACAAATTCAAAGTCTAAATTACAAAACATATATCAATCCAAAAGTGTCACTTAACAACCCTAAAATATAAATAAATAACACAAGTTCACAACTGACTCTACAAAATAAATAAATTTGGAGTTTTAAACCAAAGAGTCAAAGTTGTCTCGTATCGATATTATATTTTTCCACCAAATCCTATCTTCAGAGAGTACTCCAAGATTACACAAGTGTCACTGAGATTACACACAAATGTTAGGAACCAAAATGTGTAATTTAAGTATTTCTTGGAAGCATGTGCCTTGAAGTGTTGAAGAATAATTGGAAAGATGAGGCACATTGTAATGAGTTTTTAAGTTTTTTTTCAAAAAAGAAATATGTGTATAAACCGGTTGGTTCACCAATTTTGACCGATTTTGATATTTGGCCGGTTCAACATCTGTACCGTACCGGATAGGGGTCCGGTTCATTAGTTTTCCGGTTGAACTGACCAACACGGTACGGTTTATTAATCATTGAATGTATCTATATGATAAATTTATGAATATAGTTGAAATTTATTATGAAATAATAATAAAATATGTAATATTAAAATAATAATAAAAAACAATAATATAAATAAAAATTCAATTAAAAATAAAATTTTAAATATGTGGATATCAGTATAGCGAGTATCATAAAGCTCATTATCACCTATAAATTATTACTGCAGGTGTTTTCACGGATACCTACATGTTAGTTATAATACATATAAACATAACATATTTTGCTATAAAAAACTCAATTATATTCATAGTTTACACACGTGTCACAATCATCATTTTCGCTCCTCTCTTTGAATTCCTTCCCACCAACCAATCTCTCCTCCTTCAACCTTTTCCCCCTTCCCGCCGCCGCAATGTCGCCGTCCTCCGCCGTAACCGGCAACGGTTTTCACATTGACGACGACGGAAAATCAAACGATTGCAAAGACTCTAATGGATGCATATGCGTTTCTTCTTCGACGTCGTTGAGCCTTCGTTCCTTTTGCAGCAGAATCATCGAATTGATTCCACCGAAGGATTACAATAAGCTTTGGAGAATCATCACCGCTTCGGTGAAAGGTTTCACCGTCGGTTTTGGCCTTAAAGGAGGTCTTGGTTTTTTCGCGATCTTAGCTCGATTGACACGAAAAAAGCCTCAACGGTAAGAATAACAAACTAAACATACGAATTCCGTTCATGAGAATAATTGCGTTCTTAATTTTAGTATTTAGATATATGAAATTACGATATGCATGTGAGATTCTTAAGGACTAAGTTTATATAAAGGTTTTAAATAGTGGTTTGGAATACTCGAAATTCGAAAACCTTGATGTTTCAGACTATTGTGACTGATTTAGTCACATTGCGGTTTTGGTAATTCCTATAACTGTAAATGTTGCAGACTCATATTTAAAACCTGTGTTGAGATTTGAAATAAATTGGAGGAGGAAATTTGCCATAATGAAGTGAATTCTTCATTTATTGATAGTTTAACAATTTTTTTGTAGGAAGGAGATTGTGGTGACGAACGGTGAAGTGATTGTTACGGCTCTGAAGGAGACACTAAGATACGGTTTGTTTCTTGGAACCTTTGCTGGAACGTTTGTGTCCGTGGATGAGCTTATAGGTGCTATTGGAGGTCACCGTAGGCATGTTCTCTTTTTTTCTCTTACTCTTTTATCATCGTTTTCTTTTTGAATTCAAACTTTTCCGAAATTAAACTCACCTTCTTGAATTTTAGCTTAGAATTTTTGTTATTACTATGTTATCATTATTAATTAGCAACCCCCATAAGGTTTTTATTATCACTATTGTTGTACACTTATACTAATACCTTTTACAACATAAAGTTTAAGGAAGGTGTATTTACAACAAGCGGATATTGGATTTAATTTAAATAAGTGAAATATCATGAAAGGTTCGGTGTAACTTCCCAATTATTTTTCAATCGCAACTTAGTTATTAAATTTAGTTATGAACATGAGTTAGTTTTATTTAAATTTACAAAACTCTGGCTTCTCTTAGAACAAAAGTGAAAGTGTGAGACATATAAAGGAATGAGGGATACTAGTTTTAAGAATATGGTACCCACATGAATAATTCAGAGATTAAAATGCAGCAATTTTGTTCATAGTACTGTCTGAATGCAGTGGTACACAGTTACTTCTTGCTATATGATTATAAGACTTCATTATTTACAAATGTACTATCAACAGTTTGCAGGGTTCTTGAGAGAATATGGTAGCTACGGTTACAGTGTGATTGAATAGTAATATAAGGACTAAATTGCTGGGTTTGGGGACTAATGTACGGAGAATTTTTTTAAGTTGCATATATGCTTTTATTTTATTTTTTATTTTTGGTTTTTGGATCATGATGGGAGTGGTTCTGATTGGTTTTATGTTGTGCTACCATGATTTGTAGTTCAGGACAGCGAAGTGGAGGGCTCTGTTGGCAGGGGCGCTTGCCGGGCCATCAATGCTTCTGACTGGGTTAGAGACGCAACACACTAGCTTGGCCCTTTACATTCTCATGCACGCTTCTGTGTTGGCATCTCGTTGTGGGATTAAGAGCAAAAGGTTTGGGACAATTTGTAAGCCTCTCACATGGAAGCATGGTGACATATTCCTGATGTGTCTGTCCTCTTCTCAGATATTGTATGTAATCTTATGTACCCTTGTTTAATTATTCTCAACTGAGGAAAATGTTGTTACTTCATTAAAATTGATGACCATGCTTCTTTATACCTCAGTTTGTGTTGTAAATGGCAATGCTTTGTGATTTCTATAAGGGTCTATTTGCTAGTTGGAGTTTGGAGAGGAAGGAAGGGAAAGAGAAGGCTTGAGAGCCATGAAATACACTTATCATATAACTCTTAAGTCTTCCCTTTCCATCCCTTCTAAATTCCAACTCAGAAACGGACCCTAAGTGGTGTATGTTTTTCACTTGATGGCTTTGTAGCCTGCGGGTGATGCATATATGTATCCAGGTGTATGTTCAATTTGCTGATAAAGCATACCTCTACATATAGGTAGCTATTAAGCATGTTGTGTTCTTTATTATGAGAATGCTAATGTGTACTATCCAGCAAATAGATCCTGCCTGCTTAAATACTTCATATCATGGCAAGTAGCTGGGCTAATTTACTTAGTGGGGCCTTTAATTAGACTTTGATTTCATCACTCATCAACTTGTGGCTAGGTGTTCACCGTTTACTAGTTTTGTCCATGATAAGGCTGACTAAATCTGTAGGACTTTGCCTTGTTTAGTTGTATTACAATTTGAATGTATATATGTGCTCAATGCTTGTTAAAGACAACACAATATGTTGGTGTAAGCAGTATCGGAAGTAAAATCTACTTGGCAAGTAAGGAGTTAATAGAGAAAAGTAAAGAAATTATGCTGATAATGTTCATCCCATGACAAATATTGCATGAGTATGTTAAGGTAAGAAAGCTTAGGAAACGACTTACATTCATGTAAATGAATATATATGTCTCTCCTTTTTTGTCATGATTGTGTTCGCATGGGTGCACCCTTGATATTTTCTTTCTAGAGCTATGTTTCTGAGAGACACACTTTATGATCTTCTCCTTATCCCCTTCCTTTTCCCTTTTTGTAATTATAAAAGGAATTTTTTCTGTTCAATGAAAGATTAACAGTAATGGAAATTATTTTCTTTCAGGTCTGCTTATATTTTAAAGCAAGAGAGTTTGCCACCTTCATATAAATCCTTTCTCAATAAACATGGTGGAAAGGACATGGCTATTTTACAAGGTATAAAAGATATAGCGAATGGCAAGCCTTTTAGTAATTTGGAAGCAGTAGAGAAATACTACAAGACCATGGGTGTTGATATGAAACTAGATCCAAATATGAAAGTCCCATGCTCGGTACGATAATAAAGATTGTGTTTTTTGTCCTTTTCTTCCAATCTCACTAAGTGTAAATGTGTAATTACTAACTACCATAGAAAATAAAGTAAAACATAGTTCTTTTACATTGTGTTCAATATTTTAAAAGCTGGGTTTGATTGCATTTGTGACATATCAGTAGCATCAATTTCTTCATTATGATTGAACTTGAGAAATGTGACTCATGGGAAATGCTAAATCATACTCCTTCGTTCCTTTTTTAAGTCAGTTTTTCATAAAAGTTATGTTCCTATTTATCTGTCATTGTCAAAGTTCAAAGCAACCTT
This sequence comes from Lupinus angustifolius, assembly GCF_001865875.1. Classification (NCBI taxonomy): domain Eukaryota; kingdom Viridiplantae; phylum Streptophyta; class Magnoliopsida; order Fabales; family Fabaceae; genus Lupinus; species Lupinus angustifolius. The sequence goes on from NC_032022.1 coordinate 1,215,123, forward strand.
AATTATTTTATTAATTATAGCCTTACCCTCATTAGTGTAAAATAACCTTAAACCACACTTAAAAAGGAGTGGAGTGAGCATTAATTTGATTTGATAGTACATGTAAACTGCATCTGATAAACACCTGGACTTTGGTGGAAACATATAAGACTTTTATCTTCCTTTTCTGTTCTATGCCTCAAGTCCCTAACAAAGTTCCCAGTTCAAGTTTAATCATATTAATTGTATTGAATTTCTCTTCATACTTTTTCTCTTTTGGGTCTTGTTCAGTTCGACTTTGTCATTCTGGTCTGATTCTTTTTCTTGAAGTGTGTGCTCTATAATTTTTGTCTGAAACATTTTATCTAAACCTGTTCAATACATAATATATATTTGTGTTGCTTTCTTTCGGTGTTTAAAATCACCTTATTTTGCAGATTGTGCATGGAAATCAGTCATGTACTGAACACATCTTTTCTTTTCTCCTTCAAGCCTATAGAAGAGCATTACCTGTATATCTTCCAGTTTATCTTATCCCTGCACTAATAGTTCACAGACAAGGGCTTTCAAAAAGGTGATCTAAATGGACTGTAGCAAATTAATCAATATAGTATTCACCAGATCTTTTTGTGAAATATGTGTTCTATTACGTTTTTTATTTCTTTAGAAATTTTTTATGGAAGTATTACTGTTAGTGGTGGTTTTTCAAAGTGTGTACTTTTAGTGTTCTTGTGTTATGAGACAAAGAGAAAACAGAGAGAAAGCGGAGAGAAAATATAGATGTGAAATGAGAAACTGAACTGACTAACTGTCATATAGATTAGTTTGAGCATTTATAATAATCAGTATCCAGAACATTCCAACTAAACTAACTTAGAAACTCTAACTGAAACTGGAATGTTCTGCTTTATGAATTGCTTGCATGATTTGCACTCAGTGTACTGATATTTATATGAAGAATTAAATACAATTTGAATTTACTAGAGGCATCGAACTATTTCCAAAGACCCTGTTATTCCCAATGCTACATAATTAGCATGATACATTTTCCAACAAGAATGAATAGCTTGACCATTACCAACTCAAATCTGGCCAGGTCTTGACAAATCCTTCTTATGCAGCAAATCAGCAGAATCAGCTGTGACATAATACATAGCTCCTGAGTCAGGATACCAGGACTGATAAGGAGGCTGCCCAGATGAAGCTATCATAGCTAATGAAATTGAGGACTGCCCAGGATAGGCAAAGGTATAAAATCCCGGATCCGGGGTTGCCACCGTAGCCATTGGTTTGGACCTGAGTTCAATATTGTTAAGAAAGCTGATGTTGCTGCAAAATAGGCCTCCACTGAAATCTGGACCAGAACCCAGGTTCACTGGGAAATGGTGGATGATATAATGGGTTTAAGGGTACTGATATGATGTGGTTGAAAGCTAAGAATCATCCTCACTTTCTGAATTAGAATTCAGTTTGAAAGCTGAATGAGTCAAATCAGCAGCAAAGTCTCTTTATTACCATTTTAGTGCTTTTGTGATCTGAGAACCTGTGAGGAACTAAGAAACTGATAGAAAGAGAAAATTGAGAGTGAGAGGAGTGAGAAAATAGATCTTAAACGAGGAACTGAATTAACTCAGTAACTGTTAGAATGTTTAGTATTCACAATAATACTCACTATCCATAACATTCCTACTAACTAGGTTAGAACATTCTAACTAGAACTGAATTCTGTTGGGAGCTGTATTTAACTTAACATAGCATACATCGTCAGCTTTTCAGACTGATTTTGTCATGAAAAAGGCTTTGCTACAATAAACTATTCTGTCTATTATTTATCCAAGCACTCTCAAATTAAGTACAATATGAAAATCCTGATTTATGTTGTTATGACATTCAATGAGATTATATTGTTTTACTCTTATAGTCCATTATCAAGATGTTTATATGCAGGCCTTTTTCAATATTGGCAAAGGGTCTTGTTGGCACTGGAAGATCAAGCTTGTTCCTGTCGGTGTATTGCACATCTGCCTGGTATTTACTATCTACAAACTTATTTTGTGCACTATTACTTTGTTACTCATGGGGTTAGCTGCATACATCGAAGAATACCATAATACTCTATCTATCATAAATCACAAACAATTTCTGTTGCCGGAACTTGAACCTGGGTCTTTTGGGTGAGAGCCGAATATCCTAACCAATTACACTACAACGGAATGCTCACACAAAATTCAGTTGTGTAAACTCACATTAAATGCAACAATAGCTATTCATTTTATGTTGGATACTTTGTATAGCTGTATAATAATAGAAGTTCGAATTTCTAACACTTGCTTCTACTTGGCACTTCTTCTGTTTGATTATTTTTGTCTATCCATTTACTAGACTTTTCTTTTTCTTTTTGTTCTTCTCTGCTTTCGCGTGGTTGTTGCTTGAATCACAAATTTCGTTGAAAAAAATTCAAACTGACATGTATATACGAATGTTTCTGTTCTTCATAAGGATGTGGACATGCTTCGTGTTCAGGCTCTTCAAAGGATGTAACATTCCATTGGTGGCCATGGGAACGGTATGTCGCTAGCCGTCTACATTATTTTTTATTGGCGCTATTCCAACTTCTATTATTTGACAGAAAAGCGTCACTGGAATTGCATTCAAGAAAAGAATATATTATTTCAATTGTGTTAACATTTTTGTTATAAAGTTGAGCTATGCATTCTCTTGCAGTTCCCAACTGGCCTTGCATTGGCTATTGAGAAGAAAAGCAGGCGAATGGAGATATCGTTATACTGCTTAGCTCGGGCTATTGAGAGTTTCTTCACATGCTTGGCGGATGAAGGATACCTGCCGCAATCAAGAAAGATCAAGAGAGCTGATGTGGTGGTTTTCAGCTTGTCAACAGCCATCATAATGCACTGCTATGCAGAGGAGAGAGAGGTGTTTAGATTCAAATATTTGAATGTTCTTGATTGGGTGTTTGGTGTACCTCCTCCTCCATGTGAATCCCCGCGATGCAAAGATACATAGGCTCGAGTGCTAGCAATAGTAGCAAGCATCTTTTAGCTAGAAAACTTGATCTTGACTCGGGGAGATGCAAGCAACACACTCTTTTCAACACATTCTTCAGCACTCGCATTTTTGTTAGATAGAATTCGCGGAGACCCAATTAACCACATTGGTCCACCCTCTCTTAAGTGGGTTTTACGCGAACTCCACCAGTAAGAGTGTTTGAGTGTGTTGAAAATAGTGTATATTACTAGCATGTCACGGAGAAGGTACATTGATAATGTTGTTTGCCTAGTCAAAGTGGTTGATGAGAACCTGAATCGGGCTTGACGCCAGGGGAGTAGAATGATTCCTTTAACGAATCATAATCGCCCTGTAATCATATTCAGGGAAGATTGAAGGTGTTTTCAGCTGATTATTGTTGCATGATATTTTTCAAGTGATTATCATAGCAACTAATGAATCAGTGTTCACCAGCCGCATATGGATGATCCTTAACATATACTTCCTTTAGCAACTTCAAGATCATTGAAAAATAGGCTTTTTGACTCTTTCTTTTAGTTTAAATGATGGAGAACTAATAAAGGGCACTAGGCTTTTTATTTATTGTTAGAACTTGGAATAAAATGTTCATCCTTGTTAAGTAAAAGTGTAAAACCTCCTTAAAGAAAAATGAGAACTTTTTATTTTTGTTTATTTCAAGCAGATATATTTTTTAACTTTGCATCATACTCTAAACATAACATGGAATATTCTAGCCTTGGCTGTGTGTTCTTGGTCAACATACTCATTGGTCAACATGGAATATTTTACCCTAAAAGTGCATGACAAATAAACTCTTGATTTAAAGTCATTATGACTTTAATTGGTGTTTTTCTTATCCTTAGAATGTCCTTTTTAACCTGTGGGGAAGTTCAAAAAGGTGGAAGATACTCTTGGTGAGGATAAAAAATAAAAATAAAAATATAAAGAATTCGTTATGTAACCTATTGAACCATCAACAGTTGGATTCTTAATTTTGATTTAAATCCTTCAACTTATCTTCATAATTTTAATTTATCAGATAAATGTGATTTAATCATGATATCACCTGAACTAGGATAAGAAAAAAGTCTAAGTATCAACGCTATCCAACTGTTATAAACTAAAATGGACAATGTCAATAACTGTTAAAATTGATTTTTCTTCTAACAACCCACGAGGAACAAAAACGAAGATTATGGTTTCATCAACTTCTCAAAAACAAGACTTACTCTTCATCTGAGCTTGAATTCTCAGCTTGACCATGTTTATTGGCAGTTCCATTGGCAGCTTGATGCTTATTTTTCGAGTTTTGATCATGCTCTTCATCTTCACTGTACTCACTCTCATAGTCTTCATCGTACTCTTCATCCACGTTGTCCTCATCTTCCTCAATACCGTCCTCCGCGATAGGTCCTTCATCGGTCAAAGCCGCACCCCTGGTGCCAGCCCGAGTCCGTTTCAAAATTTTGAGCTTTAGATTTGTCTTCCTGTCACAGCCCAACCAAGAGTCGCACAAAATATAGCATGTCAAATTGTAGCTACCCTCGGATGGGGCCTGGAATTTTCCCAATACCAATCTGGAACCGCCCTTTACCTTCTCGACTGCTTCTGCAACTGCCCTACTGGTCTCCTTCATGTTTGCTCCTGAACCCTCCATGGATTCCTCAATTGCCTTAGATGCGGCAGTTAAAGCCGCAGCTTCATCCATGAAACTAACCTTCTGAAAAAACCAGACATTATTTGAAACAGAGTCTGCCAGCAAAAACCAGAAACTTTCTTCCTTGTGAAATGGGTAGTATGGGGCATGAGGAAGGGCACCAATAAGGCCATTACCCCGTTTAACGTTTACCCACGCGTGGAGAGTGACAATGTCACCCTCTTGCATACCCTCTTCGCCTTCAGTCTCACAAGTAACATCGAGTGTCAAGGAAGGCATCATATCCAGTACCACCTCAATGTCTTGTACTTCAGCGGAAGACAACCCGGCTGTTTGGATAAGCAGGTCAGCTCGCTCCTGCGAGTCCATTTCAAGAAGTTCTTGAAATGTTCTCACCTTCTGCATATCAAGA
>NC_032022.1:1220297-1242779 GCF_001865875.1 Lupinus angustifolius
AAAAACTTTGATGAGGTGAAAAAGTACAATTATTCTTAGATTAATGGTAAATATTAAATTATATAGATAGATTAATGTAAAGAAATAATTTGAATGTGAAAAATGATTTCAATTTCATCTAATGTTCAATGACTATTACTTTTTAACATAACAAAACATAGGTGTTGTAAACAATCAATTTTAGTGGGGTAGCGACATGGACCAATCACTAATTAATATTAAATTATTATTAGCATATATAATATAAAATATATAAAAAGTATGAAGGAAAAAATGTGAGGAGGATGTGACATGTGGCATGAAGGAAAAAATGTAAGGAGAAATTGACATGTGACATGAGGGAGTTTTTTTTATTATACTGTTAATAGAGAAAAATTAAAATTCAAAGAATCTGAACTATAATATTAAAATTCAGTGCGAAAAATGTCAAAAAACTTTGATGAGGTGAAAAAGTACAATTATTCTTATATTAATGGTAAATATTAAATTATATAGATAGATTAATGTAAAGAAATAATTTGAATGTGAAAAATGATTTCAATTTCATCTAATATTCAATGACTATTACTTTTTAACATAACAAAACATAGGTGTTGTAAACACTCAATTTTAGTGGGGTATCGACATGAACCATTCACTAATTAATATTAAATTATTATTAGCATATAAAATATATAAAAAGTAGAAAGAAAAATATGTTAGGAGCAGGTGACATGTGGCATGAAGGAAAAAATTCAAGGAAAAAGTGACATATGACATAAGATAGTTTTTTTTATTATATTATTAATAGATAGATTCATGTGCTTAGAACCTATGATATATTTTCTTGTTTATATGAAATTTGGAGGGTGGGAAATAAATAAAGGAATATATTTTTCCTTCATTTATGTGAATATGTTTAGGTTTATTGTTGCTTTACTATTTTATGATGATTTGACATAAATCATTTTTATAATGTGATAATAATTTTCGCCTTTAATGATTATAAAATAATTAGAGCAAAGTATTTCACTAATGTAAGAGAAATGGAATTTAATTTTGTTTCCCTAGATAGCCTTCAAACATCTTTTCACCAAAGTATGGAATCAAAAAGTTTAAAGCAGAAATAAAATATGTTGTCATATACCAAAGGAAGACAAGCAAATGAAAGGTCAATGTTTTTTTTTGTATTTTGAAGGCTAAAATTTAAAACTAAAGGATTTTCCTCTCTCATCCTCTGACTCGAAATTTCATTAATCATAATTCTTATTTTTTATTAAATATAAGTTCTTGATTCTAACTAATAAATTAATTTTTGATGACGAGTATCAACTTTTAAATCTTATAGCAAACCAAATATTCCAATTAATCATGTAATCATAAATATCAATTATTATTATTATTATATACTAGCGTGTTGACATGCACTGTCGTGCCTGTCAACCCACTTTTCTATCGTTTGTGATGTATAGTTTGTATTTTATAAATTCAAATATAATTTTTTGCGCTAAATTTACGGTTGAATTTATTCAATTGGTCTAATATTCAATTTTTTAAATACACTTTTAAAATAAGAAGATAATAAGGATAAAATAAGAAAATAATATTATATGATTTTTTGGTAGAAATAAAAAGATATTGATGGCAAAATAGGAAAAACACAAATTACACCATGGTGGGTGGTTATTTTGTGATTTCCCTTTATTAATAGTATAGATATATTTTTGTCTTTATTAGAATATGCAACTTATAATTAATATGTTTGAGGTAATTATATAGGATTATATGTTTTTTAAATTAAAAAATTGAAGGGCAAAATAGGAATATATAAATTATACAAGGTAATATTTACATTATGGTTACTAGTGTGTACATGCACGAACGATCAATATTGTACGGTACTACGTATTTAATTTTTATATACTTCATTTTTTATAATTAGAATATATTTGTTGTATTCGATGTACTTTATATTATAATTTTTGTATGCTTATGACAATATTTAGTTTAAGGTGAGAGATGTGGTTAATTAATGTGTTAGTGGTGGTTAATTAGGATTATATAATTTTTTATAAAAATTAAATAATGTAAAGGGCAAAACAGGAAGTGAAAATTACACCATGGTGGAAGTTACACCATGTTTTGGCTTTATATATAGTATAGATATAATCATGTACTTGAGCCATGATTTCTATTTTAGTTTTTTTGTTTCCGAAACGTATCATCGTAATAAAGACAATTTTGTCCGAGCCGAGAACATCTATAGGTATGTGGGGTCATCAACTTTTCTACTAAGTATTTTTCCATCCACAAAGACTCGAACTTGAGACATTGCTTAAGAGAAATCAAACATATACCACTTAAACTAACACTCGTTATATTTTTGTTTTAGTTTATCAAAATGTTAGTTATCTATACTATATATAAAGCCAAAACTTGAAATAATTTCTCTCATGGTGTAATTTTTATTTCCTATATTGTCCTTAATATTATTTAATTTTTACAAAAAAACTATATAATCCTAAGCAACTACCACCAATACATTAATTAACCACATATCTCACCTAAAATTAAAAATATAATATAAAGTACACCGAACACAACAAATACATTTTAATTCAAAAAAATGAAATATATAAAAATTGAATATGTAGTATTCGTGCCTGTACACTAGTTATTATAACACACAAACTCATTCATACACAAAATTTTATACAAATTAGACATTTATTCAAACAACAACGCTTGTAATACATTCTAGAAATTTATTAAAATATATTATATAATCATCAATTAATATTACTAACCTTTTATATGATGAAATATGATTTCTCCTTTGTCGTGGTAAAACTCTTATTTATTGTTTACCATGCAGTCAGATTTCTCTAATTTTTCCTTTCTTGTAAATTTTGGCTCATTATATAAAAATTGCATTGTTCTAGTTAGTTGGAAAATATAAATCAAGGTTGGTTATATGATTTATAAAAAAAATTATTAAAAAAAAGATCTATGAATTAGAGGTTGGGAAATAAAGAAAATAGCACTTGTGCCTTTAAGGCACATCTTTATGAGAAATACTGATTAACAGCCAATATTTTCATTTGAAAAATGGAAGTGGTGCCTTCCTAACATAACATTTCCATTTTCTAAATCAATCTTGAAAAAGATGAAAAGGTTACACCATATGGGTAATAAATATTTTTGAGTGTATCTTTAGTATTATTTTTTCTCACAAAATGTAATGTAGTGCCACATATTGCTGTATGAAAATATAATATTAATACTATTGGTTGACTATTTAATAATAACCTAATTAATATTTGAAAATTTTCGATAATTCATATTTACTATTTTATCACTTGAATTAGAATACCATTCAATACTTGAATTAGAATTTATATGTTTTAAACATAGATTATTTGTGAAGTGTAGTTATTAATATTGTATTGTAAACGACTTACTTACACAATCTGAATCCCTTTGAATCTCTATCCTATACATGTATTTTTTTTCTTTCTATTTACAACACTTAACGATCCACAACATTATCTCTAATAATTTTACAAAATATCTTGTTATACTTCAAAGTAAAAGTTTGTTCTTGGAACATAATGTTTTATATTACACAACATATCCTTCAAAATCATGTTAAGCTTTTAACAATTATGTCTACGTATGAACTATATATCCTATTCTCACATCCATGTGTTTTCAGTTTATTTTTCCAGTCTTATGTTAAGTTCTTTCTAAAAATAAAAAGTATATAAATTTTATTTGTTACCTTAATTCTTCATATTTCATATATTTTACAATGCTTTATCTCTTTTATTTGACTATGCGTCCTTACTTTGATGATATCCGATAAGACACGAGTTTTTCTGTTCATGTTAGTTGAGTCACAATCTCTACATTTTTTTCCTGTATGTTTATGAGAGCAACAGCTATGACGGCATACATCGACGATATTTGTCCTTTTGTTGCCTGTATCCGGTGTAGAGTTTTGGCTCGGCCACCATGTGGCAGATTATAACAAAATCTACCATGTGGCAGATTATGGCAAACTCTAACATGTGGCAGATTATCGCAAACTCTAACATGTGGCAGATTATCGCAAACTCTCGATCAAATTCTACGATAATTAAACAAACTGAAATGATACCAATTTTTAACAAGAAGCTGGAAAGAGGTAGCTTTTATTTGCAAAATGATGGAATTACATCCAACACAAACCCAGATCTGCAGTAGTTATAATAACCAAGAATTCAATAGTTCTTTCATAAAACCGCGACGATAAAAACTGTCAGGAGAAAAATATTGTCTTCTAGATGCTGCCAATATTTACGGGCTCGCGGAGGATCCTCTCCATCTGTTGTGCCCTAGTCTTGATAGACATGTCAAAGACCTTCTGGTTAAATTCCAGCACTATACCACCAAGGATGCTTGGATCAATCTGAAAAAGTAAAAATCAAAGTTAACAATTGGAACAATATGGCATAATAAGGGGAAGAGGGGGCACAGAAAGAAAGAAAAAACATGAATACCTTTTGTTCAAGATGCACCTTTGCGCCAATACCTAATATCTCCTGAAGAGTATCCTTCAGTGCCTTCTCCTCTTCGGCGGGAAGAGGCTGGTATTAAAACACAGAAAAAATGGATCAACTATTGACTGTTTGATAAGAAAACATGATATCATATATGCAACCAGTCTTTGAAAAGCAATTGCTAATATAATCCCACAACCATCAAAATAGCTCGGCAAACAAAATAAGCATGAGCATTTAGACAGCTTAGTATGACAGACATGAAGGTTAAGGAAAAAAGAGGGATAGAATGGTAGAAGATAAACTAGTCACCTTCATAAACCCCACTTCAATTTATTGTTTTAAATGATAATTTAATTAAGATAAGAATGTTTTTGAAGTATTTCTGACAGATTATACATATGGAATACTGCCTCTCCTAGTCTTTATTTACCAAAAACAAAAGAGAGAGATGTTAACTGAAAGTATGTTATTAATCTTCACAGAAAATTATACAACTGAATTAAGCAATAGAAAGTACAATTATGCAATATGGTGCACTACTTATTAGAGATAAAGTAGCCATCAAAGAAGTACTACTTACAAAGACAGTGGTCACAGTGGCTTTCACTTCTCCCTTATAAGCCATTGACAATTAATTTTTACAAAAAAACTATATAATCCTAAGCAACTACCACCAATACATTAATTAACCACATATCTCACCTAAAATTAAAAATATAATATAAAGTACACCGAACACAACAAATACATTTTAATTCAAAAAAATGAAATATATAAAAATTGAATATGTAGTATTCGTGCCTGTACACTAGTTATTATAACACACAAACTCATTCATACACAAAATTTTATACAAATTAGACATTTATTCAAACAACAACGCTTGTAATACATTCTAGAAATTTATTAAAATATATTATATAATCATCAATTAATATTACTAACCTTTTATATGATGAAATATGATTTCTCCTTTGTCGTGGTAAAACTCTTATTTATTGTTTACCATGCAGTCAGATTTCTCTAATTTTTCCTTTCTTGTAAATTTTGGCTCATTATATAAAAATTGCATTGTTCTAGTTAGTTGGAAAATATAAATCAAGGTTGGTTATATGATTTATAAAAAAAATTATTAAAAAAAAGATCTATGAATTAGAGGTTGGGAAATAAAGAAAATAGCACTTGTGCCTTTAAGGCACATCTTTATGAGAAATACTGATTAACAGCCAATATTTTCATTTGAAAAATGGAAGTGGTGCCTTCCTAACATAACATTTCCATTTTCTAAATCAATCTTGAAAAAGATGAAAAGGTTACACCATATGGGTAATAAATATTTTTGAGTGTATCTTTAGTATTATTTTTTCTCACAAAATGTAATGTAGTGCCACATATTGCTGTATGAAAATATAATATTAATACTATTGGTTGACTATTTAATAATAACCTAATTAATATTTGAAAATTTTCGATAATTCATATTTACTATTTTATCACTTGAATTAGAATACCATTCAATACTTGAATTAGAATTTATATGTTTTAAACATAGATTATTTGTGAAGTGTAGTTATTAATATTGTATTGTAAACGACTTACTTACACAATCTGAATCCCTTTGAATCTCTATCCTATACATGTATTTTTTTTCTTTCTATTTACAACACTTAACGATCCACAACATTATCTCTAATAATTTTACAAAATATCTTGTTATACTTCAAAGTAAAAGTTTGTTCTTGGAACATAATGTTTTATATTACACAACATATCCTTCAAAATCATGTTAAGCTTTTAACAATTATGTCTACGTATGAACTATATATCCTATTCTCACATCCATGTGTTTTCAGTTTATTTTTCCAGTCTTATGTTAAGTTCTTTCTAAAAATAAAAAGTATATAAATTTTATTTGTTACCTTAATTCTTCATATTTCATATATTTTACAATGCTTTATCTCTTTTATTTGACTATGCGTCCTTACTTTGATGATATCCGATAAGACACGAGTTTTTCTGTTCATGTTAGTTGAGTCACAATCTCTACATTTTTTTCCTGTATGTTTATGAGAGCAACAGCTATGACGGCATACATCGACGATATTTGTCCTTTTGTTGCCTGTATCCGGTGTAGAGTTTTGGCTCGGCCACCATGTGGCAGATTATAACAAAATCTACCATGTGGCAGATTATGGCAAACTCTAACATGTGGCAGATTATCGCAAACTCTCGATCAAATTCTACGATAATTAAACAAACTGAAATGATACCAATTTTTAACAAGAAGCTGGAAAGAGGTAGCTTTTATTTGCAAAATGATGGAATTACATCCAACACAAACCCAGATCTGCAGTAGTTATAATAACCAAGAATTCAATAGTTCTTTCATAAAACCGCGACGATAAAAACTGTCAGGAGAAAAATATTGTCTTCTAGATGCTGCCAATATTTACGGGCTCGCGGAGGATCCTCTCCATCTGTTGTGCCCTAGTCTTGATAGACATGTCAAAGACCTTCTGGTTAAATTCCAGCACTATACCACCAAGGATGCTTGGATCAATCTGAAAAAGTAAAAATCAAAGTTAACAATTGGAACAATATGGCATAATAAGGGGAAGAGGGGGCACAGAAAGAAAGAAAAAACATGAATACCTTTTGTTCAAGATGCACCTTTGCGCCAATACCTAATATCTCCTGAAGAGTATCCTTCAGTGCCTTCTCCTCTTCGGCGGGAAGAGGCTGGTATTAAAACACAGAAAAAATGGATCAACTATTGACTGTTTGATAAGAAAACATGATATCATATATGCAACCAGTCTTTGAAAAGCAATTGCTAATATAATCCCACAACCATCAAAATAGCTCGGCAAACAAAATAAGCATGAGCATTTAGACAGCTTAGTATGACAGACATGAAGGTTAAGGAAAAAAGAGGGATAGAATGGTAGAAGATAAACTAGTCACCTTCATAAACCCCACTTCAATTTATTGTTTTAAATGATAATTTAATTAAGATAAGAATGTTTTTGAAGTATTTCTGACAGATTATACATATGGAATACTGCCTCTCCTAGTCTTTATTTACCAAAAACAAAAGAGAGAGATGTTAACTGAAAGTATGTTATTAATCTTCACAGAAAATTATACAACTGAATTAAGCAATAGAAAGTACAATTATGCAATATGGTGCACTACTTATTAGAGATAAAGTAGCCATCAAAGAAGTACTACTTACAAAGACAGTGGTCACAGTGGCTTTCACTTCTCCCTTATAAGCCATTGACAATTCCACAAACCTCTTTGCAATGGTGTCTATGTTTTTAAGCCTCAGATTCTCGGAGACGATAACTTCACAACAAATGAATTATAGCATCAGGCAAAATAATATAGCATGTAATTACTTTTAGCTGAATTAAACTATTAAGTGCTACAAAACGGTCAGTCTTTCAAGGCAACAAGAATTCAGCATCCAAATTTATAAAAAAAATCCAAACAAGATGGCATATCTTTGTGATAAAATCAGATTATTATTACATGATGGCATATTTTGAGGGAAAAATCAAAAGAAAACACCATTATTTATTCTTATATGAAACAGGTCCTAACACACAGCTGAGTTCTATTACCAAGAAAAAATAGGATAACCATGATGCAGAAGTCCTTTTTGCTAGCACGATAACTTGAGCCCTTATATTTATATGTAAAGCAATGTTTGCATATATTAGAATGGGTAGAATTGAAATAGAACAGAGTGGAACAAGATGGGAAGTGAAGCAGTAGATTGGAGTGGGATAAAATTACTACTCCAATGTTCGGGTATTTTATAATGAAACAGAACAAAGTTTCAGTACCATCGTTTGGGAAGGGGATAGAATGGGAAGACTATCAATTATATTATTCTTATATTACACTTATTTCTATATTAGTTAGATATTATTCACACTATGTCTGCTTGACTATATTTTTTTGCAGCGAGCTTCTTCACACAGTGCAATGTCTCAAAGCATATATTCATGACAAAATTAGGATTCTTATTCCCAGGATTCAGACGACATATTGGATGATAAAAAACTATTAGAGTGTAATCTCTAATCAAGGACATTAAATTGAAGATGCATAGAACCGACTGAAAGATGCTAGTGAATCAAATCTCTCTACATACCATAACATACAGGTAAGTTCTCCCTGTGCCATAATATATTTCGGGGTAAAGCAATGTGGATAGATATACATTAAATCTCCACACTGCTTCAAAAAGGGAAAGATGATGCCAACATCAATGATACGAAGTTCCTTTTTTCTTCAATTAAACATATTCTATAAAACAAGACACATCTATGAATTATGAATATTTTCTCTTAAGCTTTCAATTTTATATACGTGTATATGTTGTGTCCGCATCATACATTTTTTTTTAAATTCAGTGTGTCTGTCATTTCTGTGTCGGTGCTTATTAGAATGTAAAAATTTCCCCTACTCAATCTGTTCAAACCATAAAGGTTAAACTACCTCAAAAATTACTTCAGAAATTTCAATGTAACAATAACTTTGTCAAAATCATACTGCAATATGAAGCTTATCATACCAAGAAAGTTCTTTGTAACCTCGGAAAACTTAGCTTCACCACAAATTGCCTGGATGGCCTTTACTCTAATATCCTTAGCAACAGACGGGTCCTTTGTAAAATCTGAAAATACAACACTATTCTTTACTGCCTCAGCAAATGTAAGAAGCTCAGACTCCACCTTTTCCACTGCATTAGCTTTCACTGCTGCAATATACAGAGCAGTGGCATAGTTTCCTGAACCCCCATACAAAGCCTTTGGGATCTAAAAAACGCAAACAAAAACCAAAAAGATAAGGTGAAAAAACTAACATCCTTAAACAACGACAAACACTATGACAATAAAAATATGTTCAGAACTATTCAATTAGGCCAAAACAAAATACAATATGATAGGAAAAACATATCCTTTTACAGAGCAATTAAACCAACAACATTTAAACTTATTCCTTGAAGACTTATATAAAAGTAATTGTGCATTCGTTTTCCTTAAATTTTCCTATCTTCTATTAATCACAAGAAAGCACAATCCATTCCATAGCGGACCGAGGCGCATCGGTGAATATGTTCAAGATATTCCATTTACCTTAACTTTCTTCTCCTTTTGTCCGGGAAAATCAGCATAGTTTCTGGAGGCCTGCACAAACAAAAGATAAGATGAGAAAACTATAAGCAAAATAACAGAAAATGAAAATAAAAATAAAAAACACATATTCAGCCAATAACAATAAATCGTGAAACACAATCCCAGATTAAAAGTGAGTTCATCGTATAGCAACCCTAACCTCAGAACAGATAAAAACATTTTTCCCAAAATCACAAGAACGCAGATTCTTACAATTCAAACAGATCACTCAATCCAATAACAAACGGTGAAAATGAGTGAATTTTGTTCAAAAAAACACATAAAAGGGGGTTATTTATGAAACATTTATTCATAAAACTGAGATTAAAAAGAGAAATTTGGATAAGAGATTTAGATTGGTTCACCAGGGAAGTGGAAGGAGCAATAAGAGATCGTTGAAGATTGGATCTCTGAGAAGTGAGAATCTGTAATTTGTTGAAGATTCCCGATCTGACTCGATTGCATAGTGCCATATCTTCGGTACAAAAACCCTAATTTCGTGAACAAAAGTTCTCTTCTGAAATTGATACAAATGATGTTAGTTTTAGTTGGAGTAAAATAAATAAGTGGCTAAAATCACAATTATCAATAATAATTTAGGGAACCCGGAAAATGAATTGGAATTATGTAATTAAATAATTAAAATTAGAAGAGAAAAAAATGTATACGGTTTAAAGAGTTTTTTACACTAAGAGTTCATGATAAATTTCAGTAATCGATAAAATTATACCATATACCTTAAAATTTTACTCGTGGTCTATTGGATCACTAAGGTTGATGGTTTGGGAGTAACACTTGTTGGGATAAACCATAAAATGAGACACTAGTTCTTTATCTAAAAAAGATAAGGGAATACTTTTGGTAAGAACAAAAAATATACCTTAAAATTACTAATAAAATGTTGTCGAGTTGTGTAAGATCTTAGAAAGTTAAAAATGTTAAATGTTCGATTATTATAAGTGGTACTTATTGAGAGACAAAAAAACACTATGAAAGGAATTAGTTTATTATACCGCACACTTTCAAAGAAATTATTAGTTCATTATTAGATTGTACACTCCAAAAAAATTAATTTATTACTTTTGGGTAAATATACTCTTCATAATATAAAAAATATACCTTTGAACTAATTGGTTTACATAAAATATTTATATTTTGTAAAGGAATACAATCTTATAATTGTTTGTAATAGGGTCTATTATATTATTATAATAATTGAGGTATATATTATAAATAATTATATTTACTAATTTGTTATAATGGATATAAAATATGATGTTTATATATAATTTTTTGATTTAATTATTTTAATATGTATATATTGACAGTATAACTATTTTTTACACTATGAGCAAATTACACACCATAATTTATTAATCATTTTTACTTTCAAACAAAAGTAATACAAATCAACGGTGAATAATGTGCTGAAAGTGTAAAAAAATGCATCGATTTTAAACTTATAATTTTTATCCGTTTAATAGTATGTTCGCTTAGATGATACCCTTATACTTAATGTTATTCCTAATGAAAATTATCTAATTAATTAACAGAAGAATCAAATCACTATATGTTACATATTTACCTGCTCAAGTAATTAACTGGAATACAACATAAAACATTTAAATAAAACATTAATTATTACACGTGTGGTATATATTTCAAAATATTTACGGAAGTAATGTATTTTTTATAAAACTCGTGGATGATATCCACAACTTTGGGGAAGTCGTGGACCAGGAATGCGACTTCCCTGACATATTCTCTCTCCTCCATGGAAGTCGTGTTTCCTATTCATGACTTTCACTTAGGTGTTGAACCATGACCCATGAAAACCACTATGCTACACAATATTTTTATTACTAATATACAATGGAAATCGTGTTTAGAGTACACGACTTCTAAGAGAATGTGTCAGGGAAGTTGCATTCCTGGTCCACGACTTCCCCAAAGTTGTGGATCTCATCCACGAGTTCCCTAAAAACTACACTACTTCCGTAAATATTTTGAAACATATACTAAATGTATAATAGTATAGTTTGACTACACTATACACGTAACTTTTCATGTTATCATGTTCAAGTATACATACTTTATGCATATTCAAATTCAAAATAAAGAAAGAAGCAGTATGTAGTAGTAGCTACATTTCATTTCAGGTGTTGCATTATATAACAGTGAGTATAAGCAAATAAAAGCACAAAAAGTTTGAGCATGTTATAAATAAATGTCATTCACCGAGGGAGGAACATCTCATTTGTCTTAATAATGGTATGAGGCTTGACAATCCACTGGTAAACTTGACTTGAGGTCCTATAATAGTTTAGTCCCTACAACAATTATGTAACTTAGTTCACAACAGTTAACTAGTGCTAAGAAAATATGGTATTATCTATTCCTAATAGATATTGCATCATCTATCATTCATTCGCACTATAAACAATATAAATAATAAATGGAAGAACAATAAATAACAACTGATTAATTAACACATTATAAACAATAACTGGAAGAATAAATAACAACTAATTAATTGTTCAAGAAATAGGGTTTCGTATCAATTAAGTGCCTTCTGATCAGGTCATGAATTCAAATCTTGGAAACTATCGTTCGCATATATCTACATCCTCCGGAGTGGCTCGTACATTGTGTCACACTTTTAATTTCCATTATTAAATGCATTTCTCTGTTTTGGTTTTGATTCTTAAAGTCTTAAACACAATGTTGTGTTCATCGAAACAATTCCAAGCTACATGATCATCATCACATAGCCTCATCCGAACCGTGACTCGAATTTTCTCCTCCTACGTTCTCGGAGATTTCGTCGGTGTTTTCAACAATGGCGTTGCAGATCCTGGTCTTCTCACCATCGAATTTGAAGAATCTCTGCAAAAAAACAGTTGAATCTGAAAATCAGCATTCTCTTGATGTTGATTTTCAGAAGTGAAGATACTCAATTGCTCATGAAAAAACGGTTATTCAAGAAGCTGAATGAAACTACGTCGTTTTCTTACTGTGTTTGAGATTTTGGAAAAAAGGGACTAAAATATAAAAAGAGATAAAAATTTGAAATGCAATGTTTATATTTTTCAGATCTGTTCAGTTCGCGCTCTTTCTAACGAACGATAAAATGTGAAATAAGTAAAAGGGATTGGGCCTCTGGCCCAAGTTTTGTTTTAATAAAAAAATGATAAAAGGGCTCAGAAGATTTTGTTTAAAAAACATGGGTTATTATTATTGTTTTAGACTTTTGAGTGAAATTCTTACATCATATCAAGAATTTGTATTAGTTTTTTATCCTGAAAATTATAGTATGGACTATAAAATGAAATGATTCTTTTTATAAAATGGAAGTTTTAATATTAAAATTTTGAAACAATTAATATCATTTTAAATATGTATATGTTTGATTTAGTTGGTTTTGTGTGTCAATTGGTGATTCTCATAACTTCTTAACTAAATTTGGTACAATAGTTTCAATATATCAATTTGGTAAATCATTCTTTCTTAATAGAGATCAATATGTATTATGTAAACCAATAACATGTGGTATTCTTAATAATGTGAATATTAAATAAATAATATAAAATTTTGTAAATTCTTACATAAAATTAAATGTTAAATAATATGTTATGTTCATTAAAAGTATGGTAATTTGTAATTAGAAATTTTATAGAGAAGTATTGAGAATAAAATGAATTTGAAAGCTAATGTAAAGAATGCAACAAAAAAAATTAAACAAACATTGAGAATAAAAGAAACTATTAATAAGAGTGATAAGGTTTTTAAAAATATGATCAATGGACTCAATATTCCATATTACAAATTCAATTAGTGTCAAATCTCAAAGCAAAATTAAAATGGCAAAAATTAACTTTCGGATGTTACATTTCAAGAGAAAATTTCTTTATATACAATAAAATGAATAAATAAATGCATGCAATTAATCTTGTCCATGGTTTCCTTTGGCGATGTAGATAAAGACACATGAGCTTGATGTTATGCCCCAAAATATCTAGTAACCAAAAGAGAAAAAGAACATTTATTATTTTGTGCAAAGTCAATTGAGAAACACAAACTTATGATGACTTCATGAGTAAATAGAAAACAACACTATGTCTAGGTAGTATATAAATATAAAATAACTACATATTATTGTGAAATAAGAGGAAGACAATAAATGTGAAAATTTAATAAACGAGTAATTACATATTATTGTATTAAATTCTTTTATTCAGAAGAAAATAAATATAATACTTATAAATCAATAATTAATAAATAAAATATTATTTTATAATATATATTATTTTTTTTTTTTTGCCGGAAATGAAATTTAGTAGGTTGTGGGTTATTTGAATATAACTACAAGAGATGCATTTATGATGTGGGTCACATGGAAATTTCAACTAAGTAGATTAATAAAAGGATATTTTCATATTTATGCAATTAGGTAGTATATAAATATAAAATAATGCTTGGTTTGGTCGACTCATCCATCACATTTATGAGAGACGTAATGGACATGTTAGGTCTACATCTGAATAAAAAGTTTCATACTCAACTCATTGAATAATTATGATAGATTGAAGCATCTTATCCTAAAAAAATTAAAACTTTGAAAGTTCTTTTCATCTTCCTTCCCTTTGCTTTCACAAATTTCAGGGGAACACTATAAATTTTTAGAAAATTAGAAAAAGTAATTAAAATCATTAAAGTATAAATATTAAATGAGTCAATTATTCATCCTTCCCTTTGTTTATATAAGAATCTTTCTATTTGTAGCAATTCCAAAGACATACCATATGAGTCAATTATTCATCTAATATCATTAGGGCTGGGAATAAATATTAAATGTATATAGTCAATTAAACACTTATATGTTGTTAAAATAACTAAAACATAAGTCTGTTGTTTTTTTTAAGAGTAAATTATACTGATACCTCTAAGTTTTAATGAAATTATACAATCCATCACCTTACTTTTATATATATACACAAATCTCCATAATTTTTATACTTTCATTACACTCCATGCATGAGAAATAAATGTAATCTTTTAAACAAAAAATGTAATAAATGCAATTAAGTTAAACAAAATATTGATATATTATATAGACAAGTCCAAATAATATACAAATAAATGTATCTTTATTATTTTTTTGTTATAGAATGCATCAAAAATTCTAAAGAAATATTGTTTAAATCGCTCATATAATATATCATAACGAACCAAAAATAATAAAGATACATTCATTTGTATATTATTTGGACTTGTCTCCATAATATATAATGTTTTGTTTAACTTAATTGCATTTATCACATTTATTGTTTAAAATATTACACTTATTTTTCATATAGGGTAGTCAATGTAATGAAAGTATAAAAATTAGGAAGTTTGTGTAGATGTAAAAAAAGTTAGAGGTAATTTGTGTAATTTCGCTAAAGTTCAGAAGTGTAATTCTAATTTACTCTTTTTTAAATTAATATTTTAATGAAGTGACAGTGTTTCTTTGTCTGTACCTAAAATATGGTTGGTATCATTTTTGGGCTATTGGATTGATAATAAAAGGGTCGTGTTAAGATATAATTTATTAAAAAAATAAAACAAAAAATTACAAACTGTTCAACACTTCTACTATCCTGAAATAATATTTCTTTTATTTGGTAATAGTAAGATTTTAATCTAAATTAAAGTATTAGAAATATCTAAAAAAATTAGTCTTCAAATTCACACACACAGATATATATATATATATATATATATATATAAAAGTAGTTTTTTTGGTTGATTAATTATTGATACTTTTAGATGAAATGGATTGAGTTGATATTAGTTTAAATAAAGAAAAAAAGATTTGATATGATTGGAATATCATTGTGCAGAATAATATGAGGAGCATTGAATGTACTTACAAGTCAAACAAACACATTATGAGTCTTCATATCATTGAAAAATTATCCAAACAACAAAAAGAAAGGTTAGACAGTAGTATATTTCAAAGTGCAAAATCATGGTCATGAAACTTATTGAAATTAAAATCCTAGTGCCAAATTACTCACATGACAACCATATCTTAAAAGAGTTTAAAATCTATGCATTGACTATGTAAACTTTTTTATACTGTCAGCACATCATCCACCATTGATTTATAATACTTTTATTTGAAAGTCGATACTAGCAAACATATGAATAGTGGGGATTTGCTGACAGTGTAAAAATCATTTACGCTGTCAGTGTATACATATTAAATCCATATGCTTTATGATCTTTTATATATATTATTCCATTTTAGAACATATTCTAATTTGGTTTTGACTCAACCATCTTATTCGAACTCTTCTTGTTACCTTATTAAGGCTTTCTCACAAATACAGGCTCTTATGGATATATATGTGGTCTTTGTCACTTATTCCCAACCATTGATTATTATAGATTTTTTTCTACTCATATATATTGTACAATATTTTTATTTGTACTTTTTCATTTTCAAAATTTGTAAGGGATATTATAATGTCAGGCTTATGCTATGTGGGTTCGGGAGTAATATAAAGATGGGTTTGCATTTATAAATAAAAAATAGAATAATTTGTGAAGATAATTATTTCATATTTAGAGAGGAGGAATTTGGCTTTACTAGCTATATAGTAGATAGTTGACATTTTGTATTTTGTATTTGTGGTAGATATCCACTTTGTGGGTTTTATTGTGATGATTTTAATATTCTCTTTATCATTAGTGCTATCTTAAAAGAATCTATAATACCTATCTTTTTGGAGACTGATTAAGTATATGTAATTCAAAGGTTTTATATGTAAATGGATTGATGAACCTAATACTTTAATATTTGGTGTCCAATTTGTTTATTAGTATTATTTTTTGAGTAAATTATACTTACAGTCTTAAGTTTTAGTGAAATTAGATATAATACTTTTATTTTTTCTTATACAAATCACTCATATTTATATGTATATTATAATAATTATCACTGTACGATAAATAACTGTTATTTTTTAAATAAAAATGGATGAAAAATGTAATTAAGTTAAACAAAATATGGTACATTGTGGAAACAAGTCGAAATAGCATAAGAATCAAAATCTCTTCATTATTTTTGGTTCGTTACATAATACATCAATAATTCTAATGAGATTTTGTTTAAATCTCTTTTATACTATATTGTAACGAATAAAAAATAATGAAAATATATTGATTTGTATACTATTTGGACTTGTTTTCATAATATACCATATTTTGTTTAACTTAATTATACTTATCATCATTTTTGTTTAGAAGATTACACATAACTCCCTAGTAGGGGTAGTATATGTAATATGTATCTATAAATTATGGGTTTTGTGTTGGTGTAAAAAATGAATGAGTAATTTATATAATTTTACTAAAATTCAAAATATGTGAAGGTAATTTAATCTTATTTTTTATCTATTAGTTAGTTTTTGCTCATTAAAGTTTTAGAACTTTGATGTGGTTGGATGTGTGAGAGCTAAAAAAAAAATAGTATTTGTTGTCTACAAAAACCGTTGGTATAGAGTTAGATTTTTAAGTATGGTGTCACATTTGCAATTCTTGTTGTGTTAATTGAAAATACTTTGTTGGTAGATAAAAAAATCACTTTGACAATTTCATCATCTACAAATAATTTAGTATTAAGCTATGAGGTAAGAAAACCATGACCACACACAAAAAATATACTAGTGGACATAAGAGTGAGCATTACACTTTGATCTAGATTAAAATTGAATTTTCCTAAGGTGTTCCCTAGGGCACATTTTAATAAATCTTAATGATAAGTTAGCATTGGAAATTGGTTATATTAACACACATAATTTGTATACATATATCAACTTCCAATTCAAGCATATTCATCATGAGTTTCTTAAAATATGTGTGCTAGTACACACATTAGAAAATTCATTATGATTTAATCATTCCCAATCCCAACTATGAAGAATGATGAAATTAAACCTCATCAAATTATACTCTTAAATTATTTATCACTTTTTACATTATAAATTATTCCACTACCCATCCACTTTAATTGGTATCTGAGCATTTTTTATTTATATTTTTTCCTTATTTGTAACGCACTCCATGGAGTGAGATTAAAATTTGAATATTATTGTAGTTTTTTTTCTTCATGTTTTTCCCCATATTTCTCTATTACTATTTACTATAGGGAATCAAAAAACATTAGTTGTAATTTTCCATATTTGCCTTTAGTACATTAAATAAAGTGTTATTATATTTAATACGAATTGTTGGAGATATTTTGATAAAAAATATACTATAGTGACATGGATAATTAACACTTCTGATGATTGTTTTAATTTTTGCGCATTATATTGTAGTGATAATTAAATGAGACAATAGATTACATATATATCTATAAACGTAAGTCCATTATGTTGATCTTCAATTTTTTCTCACCATTTTTCACAAAGGAAAAAGCATCATAAATACAAAACCCATAAAATTGTACCAAATTTGCTGAAGAAATTAAGATTGGAATATTTTTCCAAATAATATTTGATGGATTCGTCTTGCTTATAATGTACGCAGACACACATTCTCTTCTTTCAAATAATTATCCACACTTTGTTCTCTCATTTTATTTTTTTAGTGTATATTACCTGAAAAGGAGCAAGCATGACTAAAATATCATTAAGAAGTTGCTGACATTGGAACCTTTCTATAATGTTTATTAACAATATCAAAATCAAGCTATTTTTAATAAGGGTCAAACATACACGTTACAAGACTAGATGAAATAGGTATTTTTTTAATTGTGCTTTAATGAGGGAATATTGAATTTTTAAACAAAGGTGATCACCATAAACCATGGTTATCAAAACTGTACCTTCAAAGCCAATTCAACTGAAAAATCGGTCACTATATTCATAAGATACAATAAATATACAAGGCAAAATCGATTATAGCAACTAGTTTTCATTTAAACCGAACTGATTATACTAGACAATTTTCATTTGAAATTACATTTTTATGAAAATGACTTAATTTTTATCATAAATTTATTCCGAAGGACAAAAAACATCAATTTAGTTCCTAGAACTGGACCAATCTATATAGCTCCCTATAGGATGGCACCGTTAGAGATAACAGAATTGAAGAAACAATTGGAGGACCTACTACCAAAACAGTTCGTCAGACCGAGTGTTTCTCCATGGGGTGCTCCCGTTTTGTTTCTGAAGAAGAAGGACGGTAGTATGCAGTTGTGTACCGACTATCGACAATTGAACAAGGCGACTATCAAGAACAAGTACCTGTTGCCAAGGATTGATGATTGATTGACCAGCTGAGAGGAGCTACAATGTTTTCAAAGATCGATCTTCGATCTGGGTATCATCAAATACGCGTAAAGTCAAAAGACATTCCGAAGACAGCTTTTCGGATGTGTTATGGCCATTACGAATACCTTGTAATGCCATTTGGTGTGTCCAACGCTCCTGTAGTGTTCATGGATTACATGAACATAATTTTTCATCCATACCTCGACACGTTTGTGGTCGTGTTTATCGACGATATCCTGATTTATTCAAAGAATCAAGACGAACATGTCGAGCATCTGCAAGTGGTGTTGCAAATTTCGAAGGACAATCAACTCTATGCCAAACTGTCAATGTGTGAGTTTTGGTTAGAGTCGGTGAATTTTCTCGGTAATGTGATATCGAAAGGAGGAATCGTCGTAGATCCTGCGAAAGTGGAGACAGTAATGGAATGGAATTCTCTAAAGTCGGTGACGAAGATCAGAAGCTTTCTTGGATTAGCAGGGTATTATCGAAAATTTATCGAAGGATTTTCGAAGTTAGCCTTGCCTCTAACTACGCTAACGAGGAAAGACAAACCCTTTGTCTGGACGACAAAGTGTGAAGCAAACTTTCAAGAATTGAAGAGAAGGTTGACCACAACGCCTGTGTTGGTTTTGCCAGACCCAAACGAAAACTTCAGCATGTATTGTAACACATCAAAGCAAGGTTTAGGTTACATGTTGATACAACAAAGGAAAGTAGTGGCTTATGCGTCAAGACAGTTGAAAACACATGAGCATAACTACCCAACGCATGATTTGGAACTAGTTGCAATCGTGTTTGCTCTCAAGATATGGAGACATCTTCTGTATGGCGTGATATTCGAAGTTTTCAGCGACCATAAAAGCTTGAAGTATCTGTTCGACCAGAAGGAACTGAACATGAGGCAAAGACGATGAATGAAATTCCTCAAGGACTACGATTTTGATCTTCAGTACCACCCCGAAAAGGCTAACGTGGTGGTTGATGCCTTAAGTAGAAAATCTCTCCATATGGCAATCATGATGGTCAGAGAAATGGGATTGATAGAGGATTTCAGGGATTTAAATCTCGCGGTTCAAGTAAGACCTAAAAGTTTGACTTTAGGTATGCTTACCGTAACAAATAAGTTTCTGGAACAACTGAAGGTTTGTAAGGTTCGGATCCAAAAGCACAAGAGAAGATAGTCTTTTTGGCTGAAGTAAAAGCTCCGGAATTTCAGGAAGGACCGACGGGATACTCAAATGCAAGAATCGAGTCTGCGTGCCAATAGATCCCGATTTAAGAATGGTAATCTTGAACGAAGCTCATGAAAGCAAGCTAAGTATTCATCCTGGAGCTACCAAGATGTATCAGGACCTAAAGAAGATGTTTTGGTGGTTCGATATGAAAAAGGATGTAGCAGAGTATGTCTCACG
The DNA here is from genome assembly GCF_001865875.1 of Lupinus angustifolius. Classification (NCBI taxonomy): domain Eukaryota; kingdom Viridiplantae; phylum Streptophyta; class Magnoliopsida; order Fabales; family Fabaceae; genus Lupinus; species Lupinus angustifolius. The sequence goes on from NC_032022.1 coordinate 1,240,751, forward strand.
CTGCTTGGTGTGCCAAAAAGCGAAAATTGAGCACAAGCGACCCGGTGGAGAACTTCAACCCTTAAATATCCCGGTTTGGAAATGGGATAGCATTTCAATGGATTTCCTGAGCGGTTTGCCACGAACTCAGAAAGGATACGACGTTGTTTGGATAATAGTGGATCGTTTGACGAAAACAACTTATTTTCTACCAATCAACATAAAATACCCTTTGGAGAAACTGATGGAGTTATTATGCATCAAGGAGATTGCCTGATTGCATGGTATTCCTACATCTCAGATAGAGACCTGCGCTTCACCTCGAAGTTTTGGAATGGTTTGCAAACAACTTTGGGTACCAAGTTGAGTATGAGTTTAGCCTACCATCCACAGACTGATGGTCAATCAGAAAGGACCATTCAATCATTGGAAGATCTTCTCAGAGCTTGCTTGTTGGAGCATTCGGGAAGCTGGACTGACTCCCTACATTTGATTGAGTTCACCTACAATAATAGTTTTCATTCCAGTATCAGAATGGCGCCATACGAAGCTCTCTATGGCAGAAAGTGTAGAACACCCCTATGTTGGTTTAAGGCGGGAGAAAATCTAGTGTTAGGACCCGATGTGGTTCAACAGACGACGGAGAAAATTAGAATGATAAGGGAAAACATGAAGACTGCATAGAATAGACAGAAGAGTTATTATGAGGAGAACCTCTGAGCTTTGAAGAAGGAGATCATATGTTTATGAGGGTGGTTCCAATAATTGGCATTGGCAGAATGCTTAAATCCCGTAAGCTTACCCCTAGGTTCATAGGGCATACCAAATCATTATAAAAGTCGGATTGGTAGCTTACCAAATAGCCTTGCCCTCTTTGCTGTCAAACCTACATAATGTCTTCCATGTGTCCCAACTCAGAAAATACATTAGTGACCCGTCGCATGTCATTGAACCCGACTCAATTCAGGTAAAGGATAATCTCACTTTCGAGAATTTTCCGTTGAGAATTACCAATTGGAGTGAGGCAAGGAAATCGCCTTAGTTAAGGTGATTTGGAGTCAGACGAATGGAGAAGATGCTACTTGAGAGGTCGAAAGTGGCATGAAGGAATCATTTCCACATCTGTTTTCTTAGAAGGCACGTTTAATTTTCGAGGACGAAAATCTTATAAGTTGGGGAGGATTTTAACACCGTGTTTTTCCGAACAGGTTTAATTAAGTAATTAGTTGTTAATGAATTAATTATATAAATTAATCAGTAATGTTTTAGACTAAACATCATTTGAGTTTTAGTCTTGTATTATAATATTCTTGTTTGCCCTATTTTTTCAAGATTTTTGGGGAATAAAAGTTTTCGAAACGATTTCGGGTCGTTTTGTCGAGTTTTTGCCCAGTTTTTGAGTTCCGTAACTCAGAATCAAATTCCAATTTTGCTGTTGGCTTCGAAATATTATTTCTAGTCAAAATAGACACCAAGTTTGTCTGTAACTCATGTCTAGGTATTTTTACCTCGAAATTCAAGTTTCGACGTTTCAAGCAAAAAACCTAAACCGGTAGATCGTATATTTCTGGACGAAGTTATCCGGTAATATTCGGGCACGATTTCAATTGCGAAATCAGGTCGCATCAATCAAGTTGGAGTATTAATCACATCATGGATCAATGACTTGTCAAACAAGCAAAGTCAAAGCTTCTATAATCCCCTAAATCACTCCCCAAATATCCTCACTCCACCACCATTAGACACATCACCTTAGCTAGCCTAAAGCTAGATTGCCTCATTAATTTTCAGATTTGAGAGAGGGTGAGGCTCTCCTATAAATACTTCACCCCATCCTCTCATTTTAAAACTAATCCTCCTAAAGAAAGTTAAGGTATTCTTCCTCTTAGTATGTTTTCTTTAAATATTTTGTAAGTCATGACTAAAGGGGATGATAATAAATCATATGAACCTTTGTGTAGTTTTTGACTTATGTAAAACTTAAAATTTCTTCCTTGTTCTTAGATGGAAAAACTATATCTTTGGACAAGGTTAGATCAGTTTATTTGCT
>NC_032022.1:1242879-1243215 GCF_001865875.1 Lupinus angustifolius
CTTATGATTTATAGTTCATGACTATGAAATCAACACCTATTAACCCTTGAGGTTATCCTAAAATTTGGAGGTGTTGAGATGATCATGAAATTAGTTGTGTTTTCTTTAGTAGCATACTTTAAATGGGGAGATTGACCTAAAATGTTTTGATTTTATAAACATAAAGTGTTATGAAGTCTTAGATAGAAAAATGATTTAAAAGTGTTGATCTTGGTTAAGTTAGCTTACTTTAAAGTGGTAAGATGGACTTAAAAAATATTGATTTAAAAGTATTGCTTTTGTTTAAGTTGGCTTACTTTAAAATGGTAAGTCTAGCTTAATAATCTTACTTAAAAA
>NC_032022.1:1243315-1244760 GCF_001865875.1 Lupinus angustifolius
CTGGGAACTAACCTGGTGTATATCCATAGATTATGACATAATTCCGTTAGAAGTTTTGTTAAAACTTTACTTTATAAAGTGTCGTTGTGTTGTAAGACTTTCAATGATAAATGATGATTCAAGAAATACCTAACCTTGAATCGGATGGATGAAAGCGATTAAGTTTATTTTAGATCGGAAGTTTTATTTTCGTGAAAAATGTTATTTCGTAAGAATAATAATTATCAAAGTGACCTAATTAGCGTTATTTTGATTTTGGCGTGATGAAGAGTTCGAGAAGAGACCCAACGAATTAAGCTCACCGGGAATCGAGGAAACAATTTGCACGACACACTCAAGTGAGAGAGAAAACATCATGACACAGTGGTGTCCGAATATGCTTCAAGACCTCCAAACTCCCTCACAAGTTTGGAGATGTCTTGGGTATTAAGAAAGCTTGTACTTAATCAATTCTCTGTTTTGTTTGAATTAAGTATATCAATATTTCTTATGCCGAATTATGTTAGGTTATGTTTATGTACGAAGATGCCATGATTATTCATCTTCTAAGAATTATATGTATGAGATAATTGTTAAATTCAAGGCTTAAAAACATGTGTTATAAATTAGAAAACCTTTCATTGAGAAAAGAAAATTAACCAAGTTTCAGGCTTTTCTCGCTTGAGCGAGACAGCTCTCGCAATGTTTCAGGCTTTTCTCGCTTGAGCGAGAAAGCTCTTGCTTGAGCGAGAAGTGTCCAGAGAAAACGGGTTTTCTCGCTTGGGCGAGACAACACTCGCTTGAGCTGAAATATGCACAAAGAAAACTGGTTGTTTTCTTGCTTAAGCGAGACAACTCTCACTTGAGCCACATGTGCCTTATAGAAATGGTGATTCCCTCGCTTGAGCAAGACAACTCTCGCTTGAGCGAGAGGGTTCCAAACATACAAGACTTCTTAAGTCGTCTGAATGATAATTCTCACATGTGTGAGAGTCTAATGACATTTTTGCCATCAAGAATTCATTTACTTCTAATCCTATTCAATAAAACCTAAAATACCTTTATTGGAGATAATGTTTTTTCAATAAGTAAATGTTATAAAGATGAACAATTATATGAAATTCTTGGAAAAGATACAAAGAAGAATTGTCATATCTAAAGTGATGTATGTAAAGAATTGCATGGTTAAGGACGAGACCCATAAGTATTATATTATGCCCACGTAGCGAGATCGTCTAACTGTAAGAGGCTTGGCTTGAGAGTCGTCCAGGGTGATTCAATGATGGTTCGTAGTGGTGCTGAGGTTTATTCTCTGTGGTTTAAATGTTAAGATCGGGTTCCACTAGAAGCATTCCCGATGGGAGATGTCTTAGGATGGGCAGATCATTATAAAAGATGGATTAAAAGATTTAATTTGCTAACTTGGGTTAGTGTGCATATCATTGTGAATAATGAAGTAGTGGAGA
>NC_032022.1:1244860-1268889 GCF_001865875.1 Lupinus angustifolius
GGATGCCCAGAAAGTGTTTGATACGACACCATCCTAAAATGGACAGTTCTTCAGAACTGATCGATCATATATATATATATATATATATATATATATATCCTTGTGAGGAATAAGTTTTGGTGCGATCAAATGGACTTGTTATGGAACCTGTACTCTCGGTTATTTCCGAATTAGTACGGGAGACGAACGAGCCCCGAGATGTTGAAAGGGACGGTGACAGTGGTGATTCATCAGCAAAGTATTGAGGGAGAGTCTAGGTGAGACGAGTCCCGTGTATTCCTGGATGAGGTATTCTCTTGGATCAGACAATGCTCACAACGCAAACTAGACGATCTCTGACAACCCCTCTTTGCAATCAAGATCGATGAGAGGGATGCCCAGAAAGTGTTTAATACGACACCATCCTGAAATGGACAGTTCCGTTGGAGCACATCAATCATATATATATCCTTGCGAGAAATAAGTTTTGGTGCAATCAAATCGGCTTGTGATGGGACCTTTACTCTCGGTTATTTCTGAATAGTTATGGGGAGGATAATGGTGTAAGGATGGTGGACATATGCATAGCATACATATATGGTATTTATCGATATTGATTCTAAAATCATAAGTTTTATACTTCATTCATCATTAATACATGTGTGTATGATCATATGATATATCTGTACTTGTTCTTTGTCTTGGGGTGATATTCTTTGCAATTCCACGACGTCAATGATAAGTCTTTCATTAGATGTTTTACTCCCTCTCTTTATTTATGGTGTACTCGTTTATATCCATGTTTAGATGGACATATCAGCGATGATCAGGGGCTACCGCTTTACCATGTCTCGGGAGGGGCCATGAAGCGTTAAAGGAAACATATACACCTACATTGGTCCCTGCGACCTGGAATTGGATCTCGTATGTGATGGCTCTGTGTTGCATCTCCTAGCACATTATGCAGTTCAGGAAGCATCATTCACCCTACCAGAGCGAAGGCCCGTACTTACCGGTCCATCCGCACCAGTTGAGGCACGAGGCAGATCGGAAGTTGTCAGGACCTGGCCCCAACCGAGATTCTCATCTACTGACTCAACGCCAAGAGGGACGGAAGGAGCAGGCATGGCTACTTTATCGGGGCTAGGGGGTACACCCCAGACCCTTCGATGGATTGGGCAGCAGATGAGGTGGTGGAGGACGAGGATGATAATTGTATAAAGTTAATTTGCATAGAGGATTCGGTGGAGGTTATAGAGATCTCTTCAGACTCGGAGATTGAGGAAGACCCGAGTGAGGTATCTAGTGCACCACCGGTCTAGGAGCTCATTTCTTTCTTTTGATAGGGAACCTGTGTAAGGTACTTTTGTAATGCCTACGCCCCCGACATTATTTTATTTTTATTTGTATTTTTAGTCTTTGTTAGGGGCGAAGAATAGAATCCACCTTGTATTTTGTAAATCATGATGTACGTATTACAAATTCAAGAATTGATAATGAGAAGTATTCAGAAAAGAATTGTGTTTTGTTCAATTACATTTTAAGTAATAAGAAATTATTTCCACACAGGTTTGAAAATGTGACGTCTTGAAAGATAATAGATAAAATGGAAAAAATGATTTGTAAGTTATATGTTACATAAAAGAAAAATAATTTACCCATTTTTCTAAGAGATTAAATATAGTAATTTTGAAATGATTTCTGGGATGTTACATTAAGTGGTATCAGAGCGGTTCAATCCTATACGGACTAGGCATGACCTTACATGCTCTCTTGTGTGACTTTGTGTGATTGTTTGATTATGATTTTCGCCTGAAGACGTGAATTTTATGTACTTACGATTAGAGGAGTACATATATAAATCTGATGTTCTCAGATTTAAGATGGTTGGACGTGAACCTGCAAATCTGGATTTCATGGCTGCGATGACGGCGACAATTCAGAATGTGAATGCTAACTTGCATCAACTGAATCAACAGCAACAACAACAACAACAACCCCAAGGACCCGCTCTGTACAAGGGTTTGGACGAGTTTTGTCGTCACAACCCGCCTAAGTTTGAAGGAGGATTTGCACCAGATGCTTCTACCAAGTGGATCCAAGAGTTGGAGAGGATTTTCAGGGCACTAATGTGCACCGAGGAGCAGAAGGTTACCTATGCGACCTACATGATGTCGAATGAAGCTGAGAACTGGTGGGAGTTCACTCAACGACAGATGGAACATGAACATCAAGTTGTCAACTGGGCAACTTTCAAGGATAGGTTTCTACAGAAGTACTTTCCGACGAACATGAAGACGAAGAAAGAAATGGAGTTACTGCGTCTGTAGTAGGGGAACATGTCAGTTGGGGAGTATGCTGCAATGTTTGAAGATTTGGTGAGGTATGCCCCATACTACAATCAAGTGGGAAATGAAAGGTCTAAGTGTGCTATTTTGTTCGTAATGAAGTCCTGCAACACAATATAGAAGACGATTGTCATTTTGTTCGTAATGAAGTCCTGCAACACAATATTCTTCTAACCTATGTCTCTACTACTGCTCAACTTGCAAATATCTTCACACAAGCTTTGGGAAAACTATAGTTTGAATCATTCCTAGGCAAGTTGGACATTCTGAATCCTCATGCTCCCACTTGAGGGGATAATGCGATAATAACAAACCAAATCTTTGTTAACAAATTGATTAGGTTGTTATTATCCTAGAATCAAATCTGATGTTGATATATAAATAGATTTGTTTAGATTCATTAGATTGTTATTATCCTAAAATCATATCTGAAGGTGATATGTAAATATATTTGTTTAGATTTTAGGAACAATTTTTGTGTATATAAACAATTCAGTATCGAGGAATAATACATTTGAATCCATTTCTTTACAACCCCTCCAAATAAGTGTCACTCCCAAAATTCGAATCCTGAAATTTTTCTTATCTTTTTAGGGATCTAGTGAAACCTTATACTATTAGATAAATACCTTATGGGTTTCTTATTTTTTAACGATCACTATATTTCAGTCTGATAGAAATATTATATGTGACAAAGACAAATTTAACATCGATTTAATGCGACTACATTTTTAGATACTCAAACCTAAGACCTATAATCAAGCTTGAATGAAAGCATTCTTTAAACTAACATTTTTTTATTTAATTAGAATTTAAAATTGTTAAGTGCCAAAATGACCTTAATCCACATTTTTTTATTCTAAATACATAGTTTATGTACTTATAATTGAAAATTTGATAATAAATTGTGCTAATCTCGTTTTTCCAAGTCCCTCTATGTGTTTCACGTTGAAAAAGGACGAATTGGGCCAAGAATGGGTCAAACTGGGCTAAGCTTGCAAAAACCACAAATTAGCTCAACCGCGCTCAGCGCATGAGTTGAGCTCATCGTTGTGGCGCGGAGCATGGAAAGCCACACTAAGCATGGAAGGATCCAGATGAAGAGTCTAAATTAAATAAAGGTGCGCTCAGCGCAGGAATCCAGACTCCGAAATATAAAAAAAGCAATTGAAGACTTATAAAGATATAGAGTTTTTGATACTTTATCTTAAATACACCTAAGGAGTTAGGAACTGATTTTTGTTGTAACTTTAGTATGATTTCTAGTCTTCTTAGTATATAATTTATGCAAGTTGGATTTAGGATGTAAAGGTTAGGATGTAGGAATAATGAGGAAATTTGATATTCATGAAGAAATTAATAAATCTCTATAAACTCAAATTCCGTGTTCCATTTTTATCGAAGTTCTGCATGAAAATATATAATTAGATTGTTTCTTTGCTGAGATTATTTTATGTATTCATTGATGTATTTTGTAATTCAAATTTATGAATGAAAATTATATGATTTTTATGAATTTCTCTTAATGTATTCTTAATACTTACTAAGTATTTGACGAAGTGCATAGTCTGATTTTATGATAAGAACCTTGAGGCGAAATCTCAGTTCAATATTCTAAAGCAAGTAGTTCATCCTTTATGCATAAAGTTAGACGTGATTTCATGTTCAGTTGTCATAAGGAATGTCTTTGCTTATATATTTGCTAGACACAAATTCGTATTTGCATTGAAAACTTTCAAACTTGACGATGTGTGTTACTAGACATAGCGACACATTTGATGGTTCATAAATCATAATTTTATCAAGTTAGTTACTAGATATACATCTAATATTGGTAAAGTGTTAGTATGTACCAAGACATTGGCAGCTTGCACAATTGAGGGTGTGCATTAATCTCAACTCATTTGTATATTTACTAGACATAGAGGTATGCATGTGTGTCATAATCATTATTCATGTGTTTAAGATTTAAGCTTTATTTCATGAGTTGCTAAGTAGATTAAAGTATTAGTTCTTAGTGCATTTGAGGTCTAATGTTGTAAGAAATTATTATATTTATTCCATTGCTTGATTGGTTGTCGATTGTTTGATATGAATGCTGAGTCAATCCCACATCCGAATTTCAACATTTTTATTATTCAAAACTCTCTCAACCAAACTAACATTTCGAAATATCTTTGTGAAAACCAGCTCGAATTAGTAATTTAATATTGAATGGCAGGGTTAGCACGTCTATGCGGATACGACAACCTCTTATTTTCTATTCTTGTTTGTGACAACTAAGGTTGTATTTTTACACCTATTTAACGGTTTAGCAAAAATATGTACCAATAATTTTTTTTAACGACATGTCATAATCTTATCTTGTACCAGGATCGAGTTTCAATAACTTCATGCTAGTTTTCAAACATTTTATTAGCTACTCCTTTACAGTTTATAAGGAAACAGTTGTGTTTACTATAATCCACTAGTAGTTAATTTCATCATTCAAACTAAAAAAAACTAAACAATTGTATGTGTTTACTATAATCCACTAATTCAATTCCTCATTCAAACTAGAACAAACTAAGGTAATTGATCATATAGTTGGAAACTTTTATGAAACACGAGAGGAGTGTGTGTTTGAAATTTAAGTATGATTGTTGAATTCTGATGAATAACGATAATTTGAAGGTCTAACAAGTTGAAGAACTCGCTAATTTTTTTAAAATATTTGGGTCAAGATAGGATATTAAATTAAATTCATTTATTGTGGTTTTTCTTTGACCCATTAATTATAAAATTTCCTAGTTGGTTTGGTTCCTAATCCTAAGAAGTACCAATAATATTGAATAATAAGTAATCCAAATGAAGAATATTGTGTGCCTACAAGATTTTGTAAAACAATTAGCTAAAGACTAAAAAAGTTGATTTGTTTGGACACATTCTTAGCTTCTATAAATAAATTCATTTTGCAAATTTGATTTCCTTTTAATTCTATAAATAAAATTCCTAGAGAGGATCACATTTAATAGTGAACAAAAGCCTACGTTCTATCATGAACCGTCAAACTCAAACTCAATTTGTTTTTTTTTTAAGAAATCTCTTTATGCATTTGACCTTTAATTCAAATCCTGTTGGGTAATACCAGCGGCTAATGAATAATAATCTCTAATCAGGAAAAGGAATTGAAAACTAGTATTATCAACTCATTGCTAATCAATTCAGAATTGTGATTGCACTTTTCTAAGAAATGTTCAAAATCTTGGATTTTGTGATTGTGTTGCTATGTTACTTTCATCTTACATATTAGGGTGTTTTTGGTAAGGGAATAGTTGTGACCCTCTGTTGGATATTAGTTTTTTTTTTACGGTGAATTTGATTTCAACATTTCCTAAAAGTCGTCACTATAATTTATACGGATAAAATGTATATCTTTTTATGTCTAAATTGGATAAAATGACCTTTAAACTTGAATTCTGAGCCCAGAAATCAATTATAAATCAGAGAAGATATTGACACATCGTCATCCCGTAATAAAACGGTACTCTCGCTAACCTCATGTATTTTACACACTTAAAAAATTTATTTAAATAATTTCAATCACTAAAGCAAAATATTTTATTTTTGTTTGTGACAAAAGTTCATCTTATTACTACGTATTCATTTATGCAATAGAGAAATTAATACTATGTATTCTAAGTAAAATATTGATTGATTTAAATATATTTATAAAATATAATTATTTCAATTAGCCGGAGCTAATAGTGAAGAGTCGATATTGGTCGTAGGTCTTCTTCCCATTTTCGGAGAAGTTAGAGACGACATGATCATAATCAAACTATAAAAGCTCCATTAAATTTGTTTGAATAAAATAAACGATTAATTAAAAATATGATTTATTAATTTGAAATGAAATTGATAATGAAGTGACGATGTTGGTCGTAGATCATCTTCCCACCTTAGAGAAGTTAGAGACAACATAGACCATATGACTATAAAATTTTGTTAATATTATTTTGTAAAATAATATTTTTATTATTGTTATTTTTTAAAATAAATGAGATGAATAGCAATGAGATGATATTGGTTGTGAACCTAGTTTCCTTCGGAGGAAAAAAGGAATAGACGACACATGTCACGACTGGGCTATTAAAATTCCATAAATTAATTAGGTGATAAGTATTCAATTTTTAAATAAATAGAATTCATAGCAAAGAGAAAGCATTGGTCGTAGGTCAGGCCAAACGATTTTTAAACCTATTAAATCTAATATAAGATCTCTTCCGATTTATCGTTCGGCTCGAGTTTCACAACATTGCTATGAAGTGATACAAATTATTAAAAAGCTCCTTTTGTTATTTTTTTGGTATTTGAAATTTATAGTTTTTTATATTTTTTATTTTTAAACAATAGGTGGGACAAAATTGGAACATTAAATTTATATTTATGCAATAAATTATAAACTATTGACTCAACTATAAGTTTTTAAAGTTGGTATTTATAGAAAAGGAAATCTATTTCAAGTAAAATTTTAAAAAACTACAATAGCCTTTAACAAATTATTTTTAAAATTGCCCTCTTTTTAATAAATTACATCAATTTTCTGGTACTACTAAGGAATTGAATATTTAACTTTGATGATTTAGTAATTTCTTACACCACTATATTAACACCTTTTTGGTAATAAGTTATGTCAATCGTCCCAATTATAATGAATGCCAGAATTCAACATAATTTCCATAATCATAAGTTTTGGTACTAATATTTTCCAATACAAACACATAATTCCTCCCTTGTGATCATATTTTGGCCATAATTATTCCCAATACCCTCACTCGTAGCCAACTATGTAATTACCTAATAATTTAATGTAGTGATTCATCAATAAATAAAAAATGAGTGATATTTAATTCTTACATTAAAATAAGACATTATATGCTCCTTTTTGTTAATTAATTTCTTACTGTCGTAATAATTATCTTTCAGCTAGTTGGTTTAGTCAAACAAATATTTTTATTATAAAAAAAAGTTATATTTCAAGCTTATAAATAAATAAAAATGAGTGATATTTAATTCTTACATTAAAATATGACATTATATGCTCCTTTTAGTTAATTAATTTCTTCCTATCTTAATAATTATCTTCCAGCTAGTTGGTTTAGTCAAACAAATATTTTTATTATAAAAATAATTCTATTTCAAGCTTCATAGTTGTGAACTCAGCTATAACCTGTAAAATCATGTTTACAAGCTGGCAGTTATAAATTTACAAATTAGTTTTTCACATTCTCACAATTTACATAATTTGAGAGATATAATAAAAACATGATATAAGATTGAAATATATTATTTTAGTAATATTAAAGTAACGAAGACAAAAATATATCCTTTAACTAGTAATTCCCTTTAGTAATTAACTAAGAATTTTTACATTTATGGTTGATTTTTTTTGACCTATTTTGATCTTCTTTTGGAAGAAAAACAACATAACAGCGCTCAATTTTAAAGTAATAGCCCCTTACAAGAATAATTATTTTAGAAGCATAGAATGCTCTTCATAAATTATTTGAAGATTCTTTCGTTAATATAGTATAGAAAACTTTACATCATCATTTTACACATATTAAATTCTTAATAATATATCTTCCTATTAATTTAGCTCAAACTTCTTCGACCAACATAAAGTTAGATGCGTGTCACGCATAAAATAATTCTTAATGAGAAATGTCTTATAGTTTGAAAGTTAATCCAACAACTAATGTTATTATTGTGTTATAATAATGTCATGAGATACTGTATCAAAGTAGTTTTTTTCTTAAAAAAAGTCAATTTCTAGTTTTCCATTTATTTTTACTAGTATGTTGACAGATATTTCATGATTGTCGATTTGCATTCTTATTTTATAGTATTAAGTATTCAAATTTTAAATATTTTATTGTACAAAATTAGAATATTTTTTGTATTGGATTTACTTTTGTGTAATAATTTTTTGAATTTATTATAATATCCGATTTAATGTGAGATATGTGGTTATAATATTAATGGTAGTTACATAAAATTTTATATGTTTTTTATAGAAATTAAAAAATGTTAAGGCCAAAATATGAAATTAAAAATTAATCGATGGTTGTAGTTACACAATGTTTTGTTTTTATATATAATTTTTTAAATTCAGCTACATATATAATTATATGGTGTAACTCCTATAATAGTTTGGTATGAAGTTGGACCAAATAAAACAACAGGGCCAAAACTAATGTAAAGAAGACGTAAGAATAAAAAAACTGCAGCAGAAACAAAGAGAATTGTCCATTGACACAGTATCTAAATTTCTAAGTCATATAAACAAAGGAGTTCAACACTTCAACCTCTTATCTGAACCACTAATAAGTAATAACACTACCGACCTGGTATTAAATGTCTTGCACACTTTCTATTTTCCACTTATTGGCCAAGTAATTCCTAACTTTTATTTATCAAAATAATTTAATATTAATAATAATAATAATAATAATAATAATAATAATTTCTTAGGCCCATGATTAGTGCGTTTCCTTGGAAATTGTAGATAGCTGGACATTTATCTCAAACGGGGTGTTTGTTCAAAAAAATAAAAAATAATATCCTATAAATCTTCCAACCATACAAAAGTGATTTGATTTCTACACAATATAAAGATTTATATATTATCAGTATAATATTTGTTATTTATATTAATTTTTTAAAGAGTCAACAATAAATAAATATAAATGGTAGACAGTACAATAATAATAAATAAAAATTTTATATTATGAATGCATACATCTTTTCTTTTCTGGTAGGAAATGTAATATTAGTTTATTAAAGTCATGTCCTTCTCCCCCTATAATCATTATTATTTTTTAAAATAAATAAGGGTTTTCTAATTTGGATCTCGTATAGTAGTTAGATATACTTAAATTATATTGATTATTTTATGAAAAACATCATTTATTATAATATTATGAGTTAATTATACTGATATGTACTCTCCGAGTTTTAGTTAAATTAGATAAATCATCATTCATTTTCTATACCTACACAAAAATATGAATTTATATATACATTATATTGATTACACATGCATAAGAGATAAAGTTAAATAAAATATAGTATATTATGAATATAAGTCCGAATAGTATATGAGTGAATACATCATTATTTTCTGATTTGTTATAATATAGTATAAGAGTGAGTTTAAAGAATAAAAAAACTTACAATTATTGATGCATTTTATATCGGACCAAAATTATTGAAGAGGCATGACTTTTATACTATTTAAACTTTTCTCGACAATATATTATATGTCGTTTAACTTAATTACATTCATCATCCTTTTTTGTTTTAAAGATCACACTTATTTCTTATGTTGTGGTAGTTAGTATAATGTATATATATAAATAAAGACAATCTGTGTTGGAATAAAAAGAGAGTTGAATTGTATAATTTCACTACAAATGGGAGGTTTAATATGATTTGCTCAAATATTATTTCTATTTTAATAATTAAATGCAATCAAATATATATTAAATAAAATAACATGACTATTTGGAAATTATTATTCATTGAATGTTATGTGAAATAAATTAACTATTTGGAAATTATTTTTCATTAAATGTTATGTCAAATAAATTTACTATTTGGAAAATTATATTTCATGAAAGAAGATGTCACATGTAAGGGCCTTGTTATGCTCTCTAAATTAATGATTGGTCACTTTGCCCAATAATGAAAGATATTATATCATGTGCAATTAAGAAGTGAGTCAACTAGAGAGAAACCAACATTCTATAAATTAGGGAGTAATCAACATTAGAAATATGCAATTTTGTTCGATTCATTTTCATAAAAAACAAGGGAAAAAAATAAAAATAAAAATTTCAAATTACCAAAAATAGAAAAATGGGTATTCTTGTAATTTTTGTAATTTTATAGAGTCTAATAGTTATTTTTATTCATTTATGAATATTATGATAACTTTTTGAATTTTTATAGAGTCACAAATAATTTTTATCTATTTTTAAATATATATACTAATATATATAAATAAATAAAGTAGAATTTGCTTTAAAAATATTATTTTTAACAAGTAGAAGCATATTCTCCAGAGATCTTTTTAAACTATTATCAAAACATGCATAATTTCTTTTAAATTTATGTGTATTGAAATCGTTTCAAGTTAGAGCACACTTTGTTGGACAAAGTTTGGGATGAGATGATCTAGAACCGTCCACCACCGACATTAGTTACTTGTTGTGTTTCATTCTTTCTCTTTTAGGTGTACAAAAAAATATTATTTATCAAAACTTAGACATAATTTGTAGATGGTATATACTATATAGCATATTAAAAATAGTTAGAAGCAGTGTTTATGATTGTAATCTAAATTAATTATTAATCATCAATAGAAAAATGCTTTAGGAGAGATATAATTTTCTCCTTAAGATGATAATATGTTAAGAGTTTAATATTTATTTGGTGATACATTGTTATTAAACTCAGACTAGTCAATGATTTAGTCAAGATACTCTATTAATTTCAAGTCATTAGTTGAACCATTGGGTTAATGGTGGGACTAAAATGCGGTTTATATTAAAAAATCTAAAAAGTTCATCATACTAGCTAATAATATCTAATAATTCTATACATTAAATTTAAAAACATTATCATATATAATTAAATAAGCAACAAAGAAAGTTTTAATACCATAAATTTTAAAAATAAATTGAAAACATCATGACACAACATAATCTTATCCTTTAATTGCAACAAAAGCGCACAAATAATTTTAAAATTTAATGAAGAACTAATTTTTGTTAGAGCACAAAAAAACAAATGACAACCAACAAGATGTTAGTCTAGTGATGTAAGGCAATGCTAGATCTCAGGATGACAAAAAGGTTATGAGTCTGATTTTTATGAGTGACACTTGTTGAGAGGGGCAGTCACATACCTCGAAAGAGATTAGTTTCTTACCCAAAAGGGTGAGGGAATACCCTTGACAATACAAAAAACTAACAAATGACAAACATAACTATAAATAAGTTGAAAACATTTGATTTTTATCATCCCAACACGATCTCGTATTGATTGTTTTCTAAAAAAATATGTTTTTTAATTGGCTTTGCCGATCCAACTTGTTAGAACATTTGAGTTGTTGATTTTAGACTTAAATCGATCGAGTCGAACTAGGTCAACCCAATTTTGATACAAAATTGACTGAAAAAGAGGGCCAAATCAGTCAGATGTCCGATTCACAAGTGCCCGATTCACAAGTGTCCGATTCACAAGTGTCCGATTCATGGTTAATTATTAATTCTAAAATAAAAACAATATATGAATGATGTACTTATTATGTCAAAAACTTTAAACAAATATTATGAAGATTGGACAGGGAAGCCCGATCGGTTCAATCTTTGAGCAACTTGAAAACGGTCATTGTTTGCAGTTTTAACCGAATGAAAGGTTAGACGATTTTGAACCAGCGAAATTCTGGTTTGACCATGTTAAACCCGGTTAACAAATAGCTCGGAAAGTGAAGTAGACAATTCACTTAAAATTAAAAAACATAACCCTACTCTAATATTTTGTTTTATTTTGATCTAACGAAATGAATGGAGAAATGTGACTTTAATATAAATATACATAATTAATAATTATATAAAATTTTGCATTTATATATAATTATATATTTATTGATAATTATTAATTATATATGAAATCATCAAATATGACTGTCGGTTTAAATGTTTAAATCAAATATGAGATGTCTTTCGGATTGATATCCAACTCGAATTTGACAATATTACTTCAAACTATTAGTACATAAATATTAAACTCATATTTTGATAAAGATGCTAAGTTGTCAAGTTTTACCATATTTGTACCAAAAAAAGATGTTTTACCTAATATACAACTAGCTATTAAAAAAATTAGTCTCATATTTAAAGAATGTAATATCCCTAAGGTTATTGTATTGTTTAAGGTAAAGAATTAAAGTTTTGACTTGAAAAATAGTAAATTTAATATTTCGTGGATTAACATACATATTTTGCTTTTCTATCCAAACTTTTCTTTATTGTTTTCCTGGATGACACTAGTTAGATCTTATAAATCACTTTCTGCATGTTTTAAATTTTATACCTATAATATTTGCCCAAAAATAGATAAATGTTTTCATTATTGCATTTATTTCAAGTTAAAGAAGAGCTGAAAATAATTTTCTTGCTCAAAAAGAAGCAATACCTATGTTCACAAATAGAATATAAAAAGAAAGTAATAATAAATATAGAGTTCTTCAACATTGTCAAGTAGCAGGTTAAAATAGGATATCTTAACAAGCTCGAGCTAGCACACATAAAAAACGAACTAAATTGGACCAGTCAAAATACAATTAATTACAATAAACCGGAGCTGTTTTTTTTTATTGCACAAGCCAATAAACAAGAGAGAAAAATGTTTATATTGTCGTATCACTAATAAAAGCCATGCATTGTACACTACCGATTTATTATTCTAGCTTTAGCGTGCCTTTGATATAATTATGTTTTTAATTTTAATTTTTAAACCGTAAGATTATAATTTGTTCATGTTTAAATAATTTATCTAAAAACTCAATATAAGCTAATTGGTTTTGTTTCGATAATGAAGAAAAAATACTTTTACATAATAAATTATAAAAAAAAACTAAATGAAATGATTTGTTTATATTATCATTATTTTGTTTTTTTTTATACTATAAATTTTTAGCTTTTAATACCTCATCACAAAGACCAAAAATATTAAATTAAAAAAAATCAATATTAATATTTAAAACAATGTGACACACAAGTAAATAAAAGTTATTAAATTTACATTATATAATTAATAATAAAATAAATATTATACAAATAATAAAAGATGAAATTGCTATTAAAATTTGATGGTAAATGCAAAGTGAATTTGGTAGGAAAAAATAAGTAATAAAAAATAACACATCATAAAAGAGAGATCTTTTTTTTATATAAATAAAAGTTGAGTTTTTAATTTAGGTGAATTGCCATATATTCGTGCTGCAATCTTAAGCTTATCTTTTAAAAATAAGCAAAAACTACATACTTTTATCTATATCAAACAAATACTTATTATCTTAATTTGTGGAGCTCCTCCATTTTGAAAGCTCTACTCTCAAGAGTGTATTATATTTACTCATGTCCTAATCATCATTTATTATTAAACAAAAACAATATACATAAATAAATGATGATTATATAAAAAACTTTAGGATGTATGAATATTAAATTTCTCACTCATTAATATAAAATGTTTTGGATAAGTTATAAATTTAGGCATCTCTTACTATTTTAATTGCAATGGATAAATGTATTAATCATTAACAATTTTTACCAATTTTTTATACATAATATATAGCTTGTTGTTGAATAAATTTAATTAAGAAATTTAGTTGTATCTAAAGGAAAAAAGAAAAAAAGGAGATTTGATTTTAAATATGAATAATATTATTGTGCAAAATGAAAAAAAGAAAACAGTCTAATGTAAGAATTTTTTGTCGTATGATTAAGAACACATATTACTCGTGCATTCGTATTGTTAAAATCACACATGTTACATATGCATTCATATTGTTAAGAATACACATGTGATCTATGCATTCATATTGCTAAGAAAACACATGTTACCGTGCATTCGCTTACCCGTACATTTGTATTATTGTGTTACTTGTGTATTCTTTTGTTCAAACACATAATAAAAATAAATAAAAATTTCAAATTTGAATTTTCTAATGAAAATAGGAAACATGATACTATGTGATTTTTTAAAAATAAATATTTTAAAGGTTATAGCAAATGAAATAATTTTTCAATTTTGATTTGATTTTTAAAAAATAAATATTTTAAAGGTTATAGCAAATGAAATCAAATCGTGATGCTATATAATTTTTTTTATTAAAAATATATTCAAAACTTATAAGAAACTTCGGTTTCGAATTTGATTTTTTAATTATAATAGGGAAAATCAAAAGAACCTGAACTATGATATTAAAATTTAGTGGGAAAAGTATCACAAAGCTTTAATGAGGTGAAAAGTACATTAATTCTTTGAGTAATAATAAATGTTAAATAATATTGATAAATTAATGCAAACATTGAATGAGGTGAAACTATATAGTAGTTTTTCAATTTAAATTAAACAAGTATATAAGGAAAGATGAATGGATTATATTAAGGTTTTGTTACCAAAAGTGAGATTATAAGATTTATATGGTTGCTCACTTACATCCATATATGAGAGAGGAAGAAGTTGGAGAAAAACGAAGATGTAATAGTATAAATGAAATGAAACAGAAAAGAGAAATAGAAATAACCAAGATGTGAAAAGAGATTTCAATGATCTCTAATATTCAACTATCATTATTTTTTAATATAACAAAACATATGAATCAATCATTAATTAACATTAAATTATTAAGATATAAAATGTATAAAAATTAAGGATGTAGTATGATGAGATACATAATAATAACATAAAATCATTTAGGTGGAAAAAAATAAGGAGATGATGACATGTGATCTAAAGATGACATAATTCTTTTTCTATTGAGCATTGGATAAATTATACTTCTATTGAGTATTGGATAAAAAACTGAGTATTGGATAAATTATAGTTCATTTCTTTGTCTACTTCTACCTGCCACCATTGGTTTGTCTCTTAATTAATAGAATATGTTGTTTGACGTCTTACCAAGAAGACTTTTAACATAATGACTCTTTATATATGGATTTATAAACCACTTGTTGATTCAATCGACTCTTATATTATTTGAAAGACCTCTTTATATATGTAAAAACTTTTTTCTATAAGTTAAATGAAAGAAATATATACGTATGTTTGACACATTTAAATCCTTAAAACATTAAACATATCACCTAATGTAATTATATATTCTTTAGGTCAATGTATAGATGAGATTTCTTTACTACAATAGCTCATACTTGAAATGCTGGTAGATAATATAGAATATTAGTTATATATAATTAGTAGATTATTCATCATTTATTTATATTATTTATTTTGAAGAGTCAATTATGATTAAACATAATTGATGAATAATATAATGACAATATATAAAATTCATACACTAATAGTGTATATATTTTTCCACAAGTAGAGGGAACGAGATTTAATTTAATATCCTCTATTTACAAAAGATAAAAAATGTATATATTAACAGTATAAAAGTCTTTTAAATTATAACTATATCAAACACTATTCATTTTTAATTATTATTGACTTTTAAATAAAAATAATACAAATAAATGATAAATAATATCATGATTGTATTTAAATTTTTACACTATCAAAATACAGAGATATTACACTTGTTACAAAATCAGTATGGTCAGATAATTACTCGGTAGAAAGAGAAAATTATTTGACCTTGATATTGAAAATGATGTCTTAAATATTATTATTATTATTTGTTTTTTGTGTACGTTTCTTCCTTTCTATAAATTAACACCTTCACCACCTCTGTTTTCCATTCCTTCATTTCATCTCATTATTTGTTCTGTTTCTTTAGGTGCTCTTTCACTTTGCTCTTTCTCATTTTAGTTTCTTTCTTCTTCTTCTCTTCTATTTTTCTTCTTTCATTCTGCTTAGTTTTTGTTGACATGAATATATCATGTTCCTCTAGCTTCTTTTTTTTAATTGTTTTCTTATACTACTTTATGTTTGGTTTGGTCTAAACTAATAAATATTCTTTCAAATTGTATATGTTTGGTTTAATATAACCCCTCAAACTAAATTTTATCCTGCTAAAAGATCTAGCTTCTCTGCATAGTCTCATACATGATTCCAAGTTCATAGGAGTTATTTTTTGATGAGAGGGAGAAAAGTAAAGCCCTGTGAAACTTTTCACAAGCGTGTCTCGTCATTCATGGTTCTGAAGCTTTCTCCTGTTATTTTTTCGGTCTAAAAACCAACTCGTAAATATGCGTTTTAATTTTATCTCTATGTTGTCTTAGCTGTATTGTGGGGTGCTGTCATGATTTAGATATATTTTTTAGTTTGCTGAATTAATAAACAATAGAATAAAATAAAATTTAGCATCACCTTTTTTGTTAAGAGTCTGGCTAAGAACAAATAATTTTTTTGTTGGTATCTTCTTATTATAGTTATATTTTGGCCTAGATCAATCAATTTATTATATATATTTTTTAAATCAAGCACATATACTTTATTTCTAGCTCATGGTGTTTTAATGAATGAAACCATTGAAAAAGTTATATAATTTTGCTGCTAAAAGAAGCAGCATCTTTCAATTATTCCTCTGCACTGTTTGAGGCAGAGATTTGATCACAAAGGTACATGATCTACAATTAATATTCTTTTTGACTAGTAGTTCATGAGGTTGAGTAAGTCTTGAAATCCAATTAAAATAAAGTCTTCTAGAATTATATAGTTTTTCAAACATTGATTTTCTATGTGTCATTAATTATTATTTGACTTGTGATCATGATGCTTATATTCTTATGGTGCTTTATTTTTTATTATATTCAATTCTTATGCTGTTTTTCTTGTCTCAGTTGTTGAAATTTTTGGTCTGAAGCAATGGCCACTTCTTTCAAGGAGAGGGTTGATGAAACTCTTAAGGGTCACAAGAATGAAATTTTAGCCCTTCTGTTAAGGTATAATGATCTCATCAAAATCTTATATTATATAATTTTTATTTTGATCAAGTATATATGCTGCAAGAATGTAAAAATAACACTTAAATATTCAAAATCTTTATGGTATTTTTAAAAGGATTGAAGCCAAGGGTAAGGGAATCTTCCAACATAATCAAGTCATTGCTGAATTGGAAGAAATCCCAAAAGAGAATAAGCAAAATCTAGCTGATGGAGCTATCGGAGAAGTTTTGAGATCTATCCAAGTAATGTTCTTTTATCAGTAGTTTTTTCTTAGCTATAATTTATGGTTTTGTTCAAATTTTCTCATTTCACTGGATTTTTCATGTGTAGGAAGCTATAGTTTTGCCACCATTTATAGCATTGGCTGTTCGTCCAAGGCCTGGTGTATGGAAGTATGCGCGAGTGAACGTGCACGAGCTTGTCGTTGATGAGTTGAGTGCTGCTGAGTATTTGAAATTCAAGGAGGAAGTTGTTGATGGAAGGTAAGGTTTGGTTTTGATGTTTATAGTGATGAGTTTGTTTTTATGTTTTGTCCTATGTTATGACAAAATATGTTTTTCTCATTGTTTTGTTTTGTGATGTAGTTCTGATGGTAAATTTGTGCTTGAGTTGGACTTTGAACCATTTAATGCATCATTTCCAAAACCAGCTTTGAACAAGTCAATTGGTAATGGTGTGGAGTTCCTCAATCGCCACCTTTCTGCCAAACTCTTCCATGATAGGGAGAGCTTGAACCTATTGCTGGAGTTCCTCAAGCTTCATAGCTACAATGGACAAGTATTCTTTTTCGCATCTATACTTTAAAAAATATGATAATAATATTATTGTCATTTGATTACATTTTCATATTGTATAGAATGTTACTAAGTGTTATAAGAGTGTCAAATTTTACACCACTATAAGTTGATCCTCTCCTGAACATTTTATAAACCACCAGTTTTCCAACTATAATAAATGTAAATCTAATAATCATGTAGTATTTGTCTAATATATTGGTTGTTCACCAAGCTAAGTGATGGGAACATCATTCATTTTATCACATTCATTTTTAGCACTAATTTTGTGCATCTATTTGACCTTATTGAGTCTAAAACCTTGTTTCTTGTAGAATCTATTGTTGAATGACAAAATTCAAAACGTGGATGCTCTCCAACAAGTTCTGAGAAAAACAGAAGAGTATTTGGTCACACTTGCTCCTGAAACACCCTACTCAAAATTTGAGAAAAAATTCCAGGAGATTGGTTTGGAGAGAGGATGGGGTGACACTGCTGAGCGCGTCCTCGAGCTAATTCGAAATCTCTTAGATCTCCTTGAGGCACCTGAACCCCGTACCCTTGAGACATTCCTAGGAAGTATCCCTTTGGTCTTCAATGTTGTTATTCTTTCACCACATGGCTACTTTGCTCAAGATAACGTCTTGGGATACCCTGACACTGGTGGCCAGGTTCGTCTTGATGATATGCTACATTTGTATGTTGTACTTATTTTCATACTATTTTACCTATCAAGGTTGAGTAACATGGTTTTTGTATTTGTTGAATCCAGATTGTTTACATCTTGGATCAAGTTCGTGCCTTAGAGAATGAGATTCTCAATCGTATCAAGAAACAAGGATTAGATATCACCCCTCGGATTCTCATCGTATGTTTTAATATAGTTTTGTAGAGTTGACTTTCAAATATATAGTTATGCGTGAAGGGATTAGTTTCACATGAAATGTAGTGTTTGGCAATGCACAAACAAGATAGTTTAGAACGAATTGAAATAAAATATTCTATTTTTATTTTCATGTTCTATTTGGTTCAATTTACAATTTACACCAAACACAAAACTAAACTTATATTCTGACATGTATGCCAAATGCTACCAAATGTCGTAGGAATAATTTGGAAAACAAATTTAGTGTATGAACATTTGTCTAATTAAAGAATTTGATTGTTGTTAAATACAGATCACTCGTCTTCTACCTGATGCAGTCGGAACTACTTGTGGCGAACGTCTTGAGAAGGTATATCATACTGAACATTGCTATATTCTTCGAGTTCCCTTTCGAACAGAGAAAGGCATTGTTCGCAAATGGATCTCAAGATTCGAAGTCTGGCCCTACCTAGAGACTTTCACTGAGGTAATTCTTTTATTGATAGGCTGACATTGTTCAAACCAACTATTTTCACTTGATTTGACATTCAATTCAATTGCTACTTCTTCTCTTTAGGATGTTGCTCTTGAACTAGCTAAAGAGTTGCAAGGCAAGCCTGATCTAATTGTTGGAAACTATAGTGATGGAAACATTGTTGCATCTTTGTTAGCACATAAATTCGATGCAACTCAGGTTAGTCTACATGAACACTTAGTATCTAGTTAAACTTTTCATTACCTTTTGTTAACTATACTTAATTTTGACACAAGGGGCCTAACGTTTCTCCTTTATTTTAATTTATTATAGTGTACCATTGCTCATGCACTTGAAAAGACCAAATATCCAGAATCTGACATTTATTGGAAAAAACTCGATGACAAATATCACTTTTCCAGCCAATTTACTGCTGACCTTTTTGCAATGAATCACACAGACTTCATTATCACCAGTACCTTCCAAGAGATTGCTGGAAGGTGATAATCAACAACCCTATTTACTAAATTTGATCTTATCTTATTGTACATTTTTTATTCATTGATTTGAATACTCATTCTTGTATCTCTATATACTTTAACAGCAAGGATACTGTTGGGCAATATGAGAGTCACACTGCCTTCACTCTTCCTGGACTCTACCGTGTTGTTCACGGTATTGACTCTTTCGACCCAAAGTTCAATATTGTCTCTCCAGGAGCTGACTTGAGCATTTACTTCCCCTACACCGAAACTGAGCGTAGGTTGACAAAATTCCACCTTGATATTGAAGAGCTTCTTTACAGCTCAGTAGAGAATAAGGAGCACATGTTAGTTTCTATCCTTCTCAGTTATTCAAAACTCTTTTCCCATATGTTGTCATAGTGATAATATTTACTCATGCATTCTAACTGGTCAATAAAAACATCATCTCTCGTTATTAATTATTGGATATCTAAATCAATTGACCAATCAGAATGCATGTCAACATAATAGAAATGTTTGTCTAATGGGTTATCAATGTAACAGAGGTGTATTGAAAGACCACAACAAGCCAATTATCTTCACCATGGCAAGGTTGGACCGTGTTAAGAACATAACAGGACTTGTTGAGTGGTATGGCAAGAATGAGCGCCTCCGTGAGTTGGTAAACCTTGTTGTTGTTGCTGGAGATAGGAGGAAGGAGTCAGAGGACTTGGAAGAGAAAGTTGAAATGAAGAAGATGTATGGCCTAATTGAGACATACAAGTTGAATGGCCAATTCAGATGGATTTCCTCTCAGATGGATAGGGTGAGGAATGGTGAACTCTACCGTGTCATTTGTGACACAAAAGGTGCTTTTGTGCAACCTGCTATTTATGAAGCTTTTGGTTTGACTGTTGTTGAGGCCATGACTTGTGGATTGCCAACATTTGCTACCTCTAATGGTGGTCCTGCTGAAATCATTGTTCATGGAAAATCTGGATACCACATTGACCCTTACCAGGGTGACCAAGCGGCTAAGCTCCTTGTTGACTTTTTTGAGAAGAGCAAGAATGATCCTTCTCATTGGGACAAAATCTCCCATGGTGGTCTGAAACGTATTCACGAGAAGTAAGTAAAATCTCATTGAACTATCATCACATTGTTATCTAAAATTTCACCAAATCTTCATCATTACATAATGGTAGTGTTGGTAGACACAGTCAAAATTCGATTGAAGATACATATAGTTTTGTTCATGTTTTTTTAATTTTATAAATAAAATAGAACAAGACATAGTTATATGATTCCCTTATTTAGTCTAAGTTCATGTACTAGACTCAACTATGCATTGAGTTCCTTATAAGAGAAACTTATGTCTCAAGGCCAAATGTTATCTATATGTTGTAGTTTGAGTGATATATCTTCTAGGTGTGATTGAGCTTTTTTTTATTGCCTTGACTCCACAGGTATACATGGCAAATTTACTCTGAAAAGCTTCTAACTCTCACTGGTGTGTATGGTTTCTGGAAGCATGTGACTAACCTTGACCGCCGTGAGCATAAACGTTACCTTGAGTTGTTCTATGCCCTTGGCTTTAGCAAATTGGTATACATATCTTTTCTCATTACTCTTTTCTTAGCAAATTGTGTTGTGCTTTTGAGCTATTCAAATGGGATAAGTGCACTGTTTTATATCATAAAATGCATTTTCTTTATTATCAATTATTGTTTGGACTATTATATAACTTTTTCCTTAGCTCAACTTACTAATTATATTATGTTATTATCATTATTTCAGGCTAAGTCTGTGCCCCTTGCTGTTGAAGAATAAAATCAAGTGTGAAGGATACATAAAGAGATGAATTTAGTATTGTGGATCTTTATCAAATAATACCATTGATTTTTATATTGTGATTAGGTATAGGATTTAAAATGTAAAAGGAAAAGTGCTTCTTTTATTTTCTTTAAATCTTTACCTCATCAATTCAATTTGAATTTTAAGCTGTCACATTTCTTCTCCAACTTCACTTTTTATCATTTGTGATTCCTGTTATCTCTAAAACGTTATTAGCTAAACTATCTTTAGTTCTAACTAGCAACCAAGTAATCATAGAGACTTAACAAGAAAAAAAATAACATGAAAACAACTATTATAATTTTACTTATAATATTTAACATTGAAAATTATGTCATTATACTAGAAAGGTTAATAGTGAACATTAATGTTACCAAGAGAGCGTGCTATATAATCCATATTGATTAAGAGTTGAATTTCTATCTAATACTAGAATATGTGAAGAATGAGAAATTTTTTAATTTTATTTTTAATTAAAAAACTTAAAATCATAATTATTAAATATTCTTTTTATCATATGTCACAATCAACATTCATTATTGACAAAATGAGAGTCCTTGTCCCAGGATTCATGTGTTCCTTTAGCTATCTTACATGTTTTGTGATGAAATATCTATGTATTATTGTTATAAATTTTTTATTCGATAAAACATCATTCATATATAATATTATTACTTTTACGTAAAAATTAATAATAATTAATAAATGAATGATGAACGATACAATTTAAAATGATCTTTTAATATTAATGTATAAATATTAAACTTTGTGAAAAAGGATGGATTCAAAAACCACCTAACATATATGGTTGTAGTTATCTTTTTTGCTGGCTGTGAATTGTAACCCCTCCTTTTTGCTTCTTTCTTAAAAGACACATAGAGTGGGAGCAGCATCTTGTGATCTTTTTGTTTTATCAAATTAAGTCTATATAAAAGAAAAGCCAATAAAAACTTATAGATTTATTTGAGTAAAAATAACAATAAAAAAATGAGACTTATTAGGTGGTGAATAAATGAATATAAACATGCTTATTTGAAGCCCTTGGGTGTGATATCCATCTATTTTGCACTATAGCATGGTCACTTGTGAGCATTAGTTTCTTCACTTTAATGTTTCTATCTTTCCATATATACCTAAATTCACTAGGTTTATTCTTAAAGGCAAACCATATCATGGGTTGAATTTGGATTAAGTGTGCACAAGACAATTTTTTTCTTCAAAAAGCTAATTTTAATACTTAGTCCTACAAAGATATTACAATTTTTTTTGATTTTTTTTTTATTTCCCACATGTATCTTCGCATTAGAGGCAATCCTGTCTGAGCCGGGAACATCCACAGGTACGTGAGGCTAACTCTCCCAACGGACATTTTTTCCATCCACAAGACTCGAATCCGGGTTCTTGCTTAAGGGGAATCAAGCATGTACCACTTGAACCAACGTCCGTTGATAATTTTTTTAGTGATTTGATCGGACGGAAGGAATAATTTTTTATATGTTAATTTTTTTATTTTTCAATGTAAAATCACCCCTTTTAATTCCTTAATTAATAACCAAGGGATATTTGTTAGCATTTTCCGTATTTTAAGCATTCCCATTTTCACCCAAAAGAAAAAATTGAAGTGAAAAAAATAATGTGGTAAATTAGGTGGCATCTAGGTATATTGGAGAAAAGAACTCTAGATCATTAATTCAACCATGGGCAAGACAAGCAAGTGACAAAATTTATATAATGATAGGAAAAAATTCCCATACTTTATTTGATATATAATAGGTATTTCAGATAGCAATATGTTAAAAATAGTAATAATTCAAAATTCTGTTAAGTTAGTTAGTCACTAGCTTACTATAAATGGCAACTTGTGTAACTTGATCAATAATGAAGAAGATTGAATTCCCTTTTCTTGCATACACTTTTCTCTAATTCTAACATTCTGTTTCTGCACATTTTCTTTCCGGTTTTTCACTATCATTCTTTCTTTCTCTCAAAGCCAACTTCTTCTCTTCTCTGTTTTCGGTTTTGTGTTCCAACAACTTTGGTATCAAGAGCTAGGTTGAAGAAGAACAAGAACACAAAAGAGGGTGAACGAGCATGGGACAAAACAGTGGCAACTTCCCAGCAAATCTGCCAATTCTTGATGGCAAGAATTGGAACAAATGGAGAGTACAAATGAAGGCATTGATGGGGTATCAAGAAGTTGATGAGATAGTTGAGCAAGGGTTCCAACCCCTCACTGAAGAAGGAACAGAAGAACAAAGAAGAATGCACAAAGAGAACAAGAAGAAAGACTGCAAGGCAATGTTCTTGCTGCATCAATGTGTGGATGAGGCACACTTTGAGAAAATTTCTGGTGCAGAAAACTCAAAAGAAGCTTGGTTGATCCTTGAAGCTTGCAACCAGGGGGCAGAACAATTAAAGAAAGTGAGATTGCAAACACTTAGGCGCCAATATGAATTAATGCAGATGAAATCCAATGAGAGAATAGCACAATACTTCAACAAAGTGATCACACACACTAATGCAATGAAGGCATGTGGAGAGAAAATCAGTGACCAATCCATGACTGAAAAGATCTTGAGGA
>NC_032022.1:1268989-1412989 GCF_001865875.1 Lupinus angustifolius
GAGTTCAACTCAGGAGAATTCAACAAATTCTGCAGTGAACAAGGCATTATGCATGAGGTTACAGCCCCTTACACACCTCAACACAATGGGATTGCAGAGAGAAGGAATAGAACCATAATGAATATGGTCAGAAGCATGTTGAGAAGCAAAGAACTCTCAAATGAATTCTGGGGAGAAGCAGCCTCAACAGCAGCATACATACTCAACAGATGTCCTACCAAAAGGCTTGAAAATATGGTCCCTGAGGAAGCATGGTCAGGAACTAAACCAACTGTGAGACATATGAAGATATTTGGCTCAATCTGCTACAGACACATACCAGATCAGAGGAGAACAAAGCTAGATGATAAAGGTGAAGCAATGGTTTTCCTTGGCTACAACAACACAGGATCCTACAAATTGTATAGTCCTGAAACTAAGCAAGTAGTGTTCAGCAGGGATGTTCAGTTTGATGAAGCAAGAACAATCAAAGAATTAGGCAAAAACTCTGATTCTTTGACAAGACTACACATAGAATGGGAGAATGATGAAGAGACACCTGAATTGAGAAGAGACACTCTTGCACACACACAGCAAGCAAACACCAGAACAACAAGGGCAAGGAATCCAGCACATGGAGAGCAGCCATGCTTGAAGAAATGAAGTCCATTGAGAAGAATGACACTTGGGAATTGGCAGAATTACCACCTAAGAAGAAGCCAATAACAGTTAAATGGATCTTCAAGGTGAAACTAAAACCAGATGGCACCATAGCCAAACACAAAGCAAGGCTAGTTGCCAAAGGTTTTATGCAAAAGGAAGGGATAGACTTCTCAGAGGTGTTTGCACCAGTGGCAAGATTGGAAACCATAAGACTCATCCTTGCAATAGCTAGTTGGAACAAATGGAGTCTTTGGCAATTGGATGTTAAATCTGCATTCTTAAATGGTCCTTTGGAGGAATTAGTCTATGTGTCTCAACCTCCAGGCTTCATCAGCAAAGGAAATGAGAATAAGGTGCTTAAACTAAACAAAGCACTCTATGGCTTAAGGCAAGCCCCAAGGGCATGGAACAAGAGAATTGATAGATTCTTATCTAGCTATGGCTTTCAGAAGTGTGAAGTAGAGTATGGAGTCTACATCAAATCACTAAACCAGAACTGTGATACACTGTTCATATGTTTGTATGTTGATGATTTGTTGATCACATGAAGCAATCAACAGGGAATTGATGAATTGAAAATAAGTCTCAAGAGTGAATTTGAAATGACTGAGTTGGGAAGACTAGCATACTTTCTTGGCTTGGAATTCCAGCACACAAAACATGGCTTATTCATGCATCAAAAGAAGAAGTACATCCTTGAGATTCTTACAAAGTTCAACATGCTCAACTGTAATTCTACAGAAACACCAACTGAAACAAACCTCAAACTGGACAAGGGTGAACATGAAGAAGCTGCAAATGCATCACTCTTCAGACAAATGGTTGGCAGCCTGAGGTACATCTGCCATACAAGACCAGAGATTTGCTATAGTGTTGGTCTAATTAGCAGATTTATGAGTGATCCAAGGCATTCTCATATGCTGGCAGCAAAGAGAATCTTGAGATACCTGAAAGGAACTCTGAATTTTGGCATCAATTTCCCTCACCAAAGTGATAAGATTAGCTCAAAACTCTTGGCCTACTCTGACTCAGATTGGTGTGGAGACTTGATGGACAGAAAAAGCACCATGGGATACATATTCATGGTAGCAGGTGCTCCAGTATCATGGTGCTCTCAAAAGCAGAAGGTTGTGGCTCTATCAACTTGTGAAGCAGAATACATTGCTGCTTGTGCCACTGCTTGTCAAGCAATATGGCTCTCTGCTTTGCTGATGGAGTTGAACATTGACATTGAAGACAAGGTGGACTTGCTGATAGACAATAAGTCAGCAATTGATTTGGCTAGGAATCCAGTCTCACATGGAAGAAGCAAACACATTGAGACAAGGTACCATTACCTTAGACAACAAGTTGCAGAGGGTAAATTGAAGCTCTCCCACTATAAAAGTGAGCTACAATTGGCTGATATCATGACTAAACCCCTCAAGATAGAGAGGTTTAAGGAGTTAAGAAGGAGAATTGGTGTGCAAGTTGCTGAGATTGATTGAATCAAGTGCAAGAGTTGCTGAATTAGATTGAATTTCATTGCTATTCTTTGTTGTTATTGCTGAAGAATTTCGAATTAAGGGGGGATGTTAAAAATAGTAATAATTCAAAATTCTGTTAAGTTAGTTAGTCACTAGCTTACTATAAATGGCAACTCGTGTAACTTGATCAATAATGAAGAAGATTGAATTCCCTTTTCTTGCATACACTTTTCTCTAATTCTAACATTCTGTTTCTGCACATTTTCTTTCTGGTTTTTCACTATCATTCTTTCTTTCTCTCAAAGCCAACTTCTTCTCTTCTCTGTTTTCGGTTTTGTGTTCCAACACAATAAACATGCAAATCAAATATAAGAGAAGAATAACACCAAAATTATAATATGAAAAACCTCCAGACTTTAGAAGTAAAAATCGATGAGACTTAGTGCAAAAAATTTCTCACCTTAAAAAGTGTAATTATAATATATATCTCTCTCTAATAAATAAGATTCAATCTTACATAACTACAAATGAATATTGAATCTCTCAAGTATTTCATTAGGTTATTTTATACATAACATATTTCTAATATTTCATTAGGATATATTCTCTAATCAGTGTTTCATATTGTTTCACCATATTCATGGAAATAAGACTTATATAAGATGATTGAAAAAAAACATTTCCCTAACATATTCTATGTGAGACTTCTAACCTATGTCTCTTCCCATGAAAAGGAAGGAAACCATATATATATATATAAAGAGCCCTTTAAATAAATACAAAGTAGTGTATATATTTATTTAATTTAGGTTTTAGAAAATTTCCACTCAAATTAGTAACAGAAAAGGCCACTTTATATTTCTTATTGAACAAATCGAAGCCCATACAAACTTGCTTGTGATTTGCGTATTAATTTTTGAGTTTCAATGTTTTCTTATAAAAAAAACTTAAAGTTATAGGCCTACTTTCTTTAATGGACTTACACTCTTGTCAGCCCATTTAGAAATAATAACCTTACAAACTCCTTTTATACAATCAAAGTAAAATAATATAATAGGGTGAAAACTAATCTGGTCACTTAAAAAAATTTCGTGTACTAATATGATCTATGAAAAATAAAATAAAAACCAAAGTAGTCCTTATAAAAATTAGGTGTACGTCAAATTAATCTATTTTTAGCATCTTTTATGATCTGATATGGACTATTTCGACTCAAAACTCCGATTTTTGAGTACTAATTTAGATTTTCATTTTCGGGGATCAAAGTGGTACAACTAAAATCTATAAGGATCATATTAGATATTCACTCTTTAGTAATTATCCATTTGGGTCCCTCAAGTTTTTCATAGGTACCAATTAGTCCCTAATAAATTTAAATTATCATTTTAGTCATCAATTTTTGAAATAGAGAGTCATATTAGTACTTCCGTCATCACCCATCTATTAATGTAGGCAGAATCGCTAATGTGACACGTTAATTGCACACATGCCATACGTGACAATTCCACATTGAAAATTTTCTCAACTAATTGAAACGATGTCATTTGCAAAGTCAATGCTAGTTTAAGGGTTTCTTCACTTATGTTATGCGTAAATAAATAATAATTATTATTAATATATGTTCTTTTATCATACATAAAAAATAAGCATAAATTATGCAAAGAAAGGATAATAATTTTACCAAAACACCTCCAATATGCATTCGGCATCTGCTTTCCATTTTTAACATAGTATAGAGGGAACCAAAACATTCATCAAAAATAAATTATCAGCATGCTTTGCACCCAAAACCCATATTCTTTTTGTCTTCTCTCATCCTATTTTCTCCTATAAACCAAACAAAATATTAGTCTTTGTAACTTTGAATGCGTGTTTTTTTCCTTCCCCGAAATTTATGTTGAGAATTGAAGTAATATTAAGTTCATAATTAGCATGAACGAATTTAAAATTAATTGTAAGCAACCTAAGTAGTTGATCTTCATTCTTCAACAAAGGATGCCATATTATGACCATAGGCTGTGTGAATAAGCTTAAGTTTAGATAAATGATCGTGATGTCTAAGTAGAAATGTGAATGAGAATACACCAAAACTTTTAACCCCAGAAGCATGTGTTGCAGTTAATACTTCAATTTTAGAAGCTATTTATTTATTATATTCATACTTTTAGTGTTTGATTATAACAAAAGAACATCAACTTTGCTCCAAAGGGCCTCATTTTTTAACTGTAAAATAGAACTTGATATGACCGGTACATAATGTTGGAAATAAGCTAAACCGGGTTGAACTAAAGTTTAACTTGATTTAGCTTGATAAAGATTTACTCAACTCGAAACTTGAATTGAGTTATTTCTTTAGTTCAAGTTCGGCTCGATTAAAGTTCATGAACTATTCGGTTTAGCTCGAATTGGTTCATTTAGATAACTCACGTAATCAATTTATTTTTAAAAAATACTATACAATGTTATATGTATAAATATAACATTGTTTATATATAATAAAATAAAATAAATAGACGAAACATGGTATAATAACAATAACATAAACAATTATATATATATATATATAATCATCTCATGAACCTAATGAGTCGAACTGTATTCATATCAAGTTCGACTCGTTTATTTAGCGAGCTCAATTTCCAACTCAAGTTCGACTCATTTGGTTCATGAATCAAGTTTGTCAAGCTGAATAACTAGTCGAGTTTCAAATGAATATCGAGTTAATTTGGTTCATTATTGTCAAGTTAAATAACTAATCGAGTTTCGAACGAATACCGAGTTAGTTCGGTTCATTATTGTCAGCCTTAATAGTACATAAAAAGTGATTGACCCATAATAATAAGGTTGAGTTAAATCATACTTTGCCAACAAAATTAATTTTTTAGAGACTACCTAAAACTTAACACTAAAGATTGTACAAAGTATGATTTATAAATTTTAAACTTCAAAGAGTCTTAAAGTTTTAAGAGTGTAAATATTAATATAAACATTTATACACAATCACTATATCATCTACTATTCATTTGAATTACTTCTTTTTTGAAGAGTCAATGATACTTAAACATAAATGGTAGATGACACAATGATAATGTATTAATCTCATAAACTGTCAATACATATATATTTTTTTACAAGTTTTAAACATCTTGTCTCTATTATCATGTTTATTAAATGAACTTGTAAAACTATAAAATATATTAAGATTATTATATGATTTATAAAAATAAAGATATTAACAAAACTAAACAGGAAAAAAGATATTCAATTAAATTATTTTAAAAACAATGGGCCCGTTATCATCGTGGGTCCTGTGCGGTCACACATGCAGCACCTGCCCAAGGCGGGTCGTGGTCACAACTCAGAATAGAGATCTTATTTCCTAAAATAATAGTATCTCCCTATCCCAAATTAATAAAATTTTATTAAAAAGTGTAAAAGTAATACTTTTTATTTTTATAATTTTGAAGTGTCATTTTTCTATTGGCATAGCATATTCACTAGTTAAATCACGTACACTTATTAGGGATAAGGTAGCATGAGCTGTGTAGAAAGTACCAACAAAGGCAACACATACTTTGTAGTGAGATGATGCTGGTATATAAAGTTGTAGTGGACTATGTTTACTCTCAAGAACTGAGGATGTCCCACTACAAAAATAATACATATCCACAACATTCTTTGTACTCCAAACTAATCAATTTTCTGCACATATTTGTCATCAAACAAATGCAATTCATGATGTACTAATGCAAAGTAGCAAATAGTTTAACATGGCTCCCTTATCAAAAAAATCATTTCATATGCACTAATGCACTATATTATAGAGATGAGTTTACAAAAACTCACTCTTTGAAAGAAATAAGGTCAAGTCAATGTTCCTTCCCCGAAATTTATGTTGAGAATTGAAGTAATATTAAGTTCATAATTAGCATGAACGAATTTAAAATTAATTGTAAGCAACCTAAGTAGTTGATCTTCATTCTTCAACAAAGGATGCCATATTATGACCATAGGCTGTGTGAATAAGCTTAAGTTTAGATAAATGATCGTGATGTCTAAGTAGAAATGTGAATGAGAATACACCAAAACTTTTAACCCCAGAAGCATGTGTTGCAGTTAATACTTCAATTTTAGAAGCTATTTATTTATTATATTCATACTTTTAGTGTTTGATTATAACAAAAGAACATCAACTTTGCTCCAAAGGGCCTCATTTTTTAACTGTAAAATAGAACTTGATATGACCGGTACATAATGTTGGAAATAAGCTAAACCGGGTTGAACTAAAGTTTAACTTGATTTAGCTTGATAAAGATTTACTCAACTCGAAACTTGAATTGAGTTATTTCTTTAGTTCAAGTTCGGCTCGATTAAAGTTCATGAACTATTCGGTTTAGCTCGAATTGGTTCATTTAGATAACTCACGTAATCAATTTATTTTTAAAAAATACTATACAATGTTATATGTATAAATATAACATTGTTTATATATAATAAAATAAAATAAATAGACGAAACATGGTATAATAACAATAACATAAACAATTATATATATATATATATAATCATCTCATGAACCTAATGAGTCGAACTGTATTCATATCAAGTTCGACTCGTTTATTTAGCGAGCTCAATTTCCAACTCAAGTTCGACTCATTTGGTTCATGAATCAAGTTTGTCAAGCTGAATAACTAGTCGAGTTTCAAATGAATATCGAGTTAATTTGGTTCATTATTGTCAAGTTAAATAACTAATCGAGTTTCGAACGAATACCGAGTTAGTTCGGTTCATTATTGTCAGCCTTAATAGTACATAAAAAGTGATTGACCCATAATAATAAGGTTGAGTTAAATCATACTTTGCCAACAAAATTAATTTTTTAGAGACTACCTAAAACTTAACACTAAAGATTGTACAAAGTATGATTTATAAATTTTAAACTTCAAAGAGTCTTAAAGTTTTAAGAGTGTAAATATTAATATAAACATTTATACACAATCACTATATCATCTACTATTCATTTGAATTACTTCTTTTTTGAAGAGTCAATGATACTTAAACATAAATGGTAGATGACACAATGATAATGTATTAATCTCATAAACTGTCAATACATATATATTTTTTTACAAGTTTTAAACATCTTGTCTCTATTATCATGTTTATTAAATGAACTTGTAAAACTATAAAATATATTAAGATTATTATATGATTTATAAAAATAAAGATATTAACAAAACTAAACAGGAAAAAAGATATTCAATTAAATTATTTTAAAAACAATGGGCCCGTTATCATCGTGGGTCCTGTGCGGTCACACATGCAGCACCTGCCCAAGGCGGGTCGTGGTCACAACTCAGAATAGAGATCTTATTTCCTAAAATAATAGTATCTCCCTATCCCAAATTAATAAAATTTTATTAAAAAGTGTAAAAGTAATACTTTTTATTTTTATAATTTTGAAGTGTCATTTTTCTATTGGCATAGCATATTCACTAGTTAAATCACGTACACTTATTAGGGATAAGGTAGCATGAGCTGTGTAGAAAGTACCAACAAAGGCAACACATACTTTGTAGTGAGATGATGCTGGTATATAAAGTTGTAGTGGACTATGTTTACTCTCAAGAACTGAGGATGTCCCACTACAAAAATAATACATATCCACAACATTCTTTGTACTCCAAACTAATCAATTTTCTGCACATATTTGTCATCAAACAAATGCAATTCATGATGTACTAATGCAAAGTAGCAAATAGTTTAACATGGCTCCCTTATCAAAAAAATCATTTCATATGCACTAATGCACTATATTATAGAGATGAGTTTACAAAAACTCACTCTTTGAAAGAAATAAGGTCAAGTCAATGTGGTGTGATCAGTTTTCACAAAGGGTCTTACATCTTTAATCAACTTTATCAACCTAATGTTACAAAAATACATACACTTCAAAATACACTTCCTTGTATTGGTGTTAGTTAACAAATGCTTCCAGAAGCTTCACGAAACTATTCATTTTCAAAACCCATTAATTTCTTGATTGTGGGCAAATTCAATCTACTTATATTTATTTTAACCGTGTTCTTCTAGAGTTAATGTAATAGCACAGTATCAAAGATGAATTATCTTCTTACTGTAACAGATATGTAGTCAATCTAA
Organism: Lupinus angustifolius; assembly: GCF_001865875.1. NCBI lineage: Eukaryota > Viridiplantae > Streptophyta > Magnoliopsida > Fabales > Fabaceae > Lupinus > Lupinus angustifolius. The sequence continues at coordinate 1,277,260 of NC_032022.1, forward strand.
TAAATATATTTTTGTATATATATATTTTTTAATTTCATATAAGGCGGCCCACGAGCCTATTCTGCCGATGCTTAAGACGAACAGGACATGATATTTCATATCTTATTTAAAAATGGATATGCTCATGTACACTCTATTTTATGCGAACATTACATGGATACGGGCAGAGCAACCCTGGTTACCAATATTAGACATAACACACAATAAATTAAGTATAAGAGAGAAACATAACATTTAATTTACTAAGTGAAAAAAAATATATATGTATATTGCATACAAAATGAAGAGGAAATGTACCTACATAATGTTATCATGAATTAAACGAGAACATTACTTTTTCTATTTATTGACACTTAGCAATCGTTTCTTACAACAAAATGTTCTTTAGCTAATTATTAAATTATAAAAATTATATTTGATATTATTATTTAAATAAAGAAACTTCTATCCCAAATACTCCTAAGCTTTTAATTTTGATGCTATTATTTCCACCTTCTCATTTTAAGTAAAAAAAAAAGTTAGGTGAAAGGTAATGTAAATATTATTGTAATTGAAATTAATAACACATAAAATGTCAACAATTTCATGTAGTTAATATGGATATATAGAAAGTTATATTAACCATATTTTATGACAAGCTCTTTACCAATGGTGAAACTTATATAGAGACATGTTTATATAAGTACAGCCAAACAGAATATTTAGTATTCATTTTCACACCATATGATAATGGCTCATTAAAAATTCAAAGTTGTTACATAATGAATAAGCTAAAATAGTTTAGTTAGAAAAGTACATAATTCATGGGAACGTCAAATTCAGGTTTTATACCAAGATGGAGAATGAACAAAGGTATAATAACCTTTCTACCTATGAATATTTCTAACTAGTATATCCTATCATTCTTCACATACAAAATCAACACAAAAATATAGAAGCAAGGAGAACAAATTTTACATTTGAAGGTACTCACTCTTCCAAAGTTTCTGATTTTCCAGCTGCAATTTCACCAAGAATTTCAAGGTTAGTAAAACATGAAAAGAACAAAGAAAAAATTTCTATTTCTCTTGTTTTCTATGTGATGAAAATTTAAAAATAATAGAAGCATAAATTGCAAAGCTAAAAAACATTTAGTTTAGAAGGATACACAAGCATGTAGTAATCCATGAGATATAATAACTATAACAAAAAAAAGAAGGGTTTTGATAATAAATTAAATGTCATGAGTGCTTAAAGAAACAAAATTAAACTAGTTTTAACTTTTATATAAAAATAAAAACATATAAGTAAACTGAAATAATTAAAAGGTATGTTTATATGTCTACACTTTCCATTATAGAAAAATAAAAGAGAGAAGAGGCATTGAGTATCATTTTCTTCTCCTTTAATTTTCTATAATAAGTGTGGGGTTTTGAAATCCAACTTAAATTTACATAAAACATAGTCGCGTAGTGGATGATCACCGGATGATATCATTCAGTGATTTAAATTGTGGACTACATCATGTGATACTGTCGTAATATTGTGGTTGTGGTGATCGCCGCAACCACATCACACCGTAATTACGGTGTGACACCAAATCACAATAATGCGGCCGCATTGGGTCACAACGTAACCGAATCGGATTGCATCATGCCGCAATGCCACCATACCACCACATCAAACAACATCAAGTTCAAAAATATTTTTTTACTCACAAAATAATTCACACCGCAACAGTCACAATCTGCATTACAACAACCAAAATGATCACAATCACAATAACCGCAACTACAATCGTGACCACAACCACAATTTAAAACACTGATATCATACATTTGTAATTTGGAAGCCATAAAAGTGAGTAAAATGAGATTATTACATGGATTGGTCTCTATGCACTTGAGGAGGTATTTGAAAGTCTCAATCTCACATGGGATAGTGAGGCCACCACTTTGGTCAAACCCATATTCATCTTCAGCCTTTTCAAGCAACACTTTGAATAGAAAATGGCTAAGATATGTTGTAGGAATAATGAACCTCCGAAGCTCTGGCCCAACATAAACTGCTAAGTAACCTTTTGGTACATCAGGTGGTGGTTCAGGACTTTGGCAACCCTCTTCATCTGAGTCACAACCTATAACACTTGTTATCCTTTTGTTAATTAATGGTGATATGCCACAAGATGTTGCACCAGAATTTGGTTCAGAACTAGTTCTTCTTGGATCAGGACAAGTTCTTTTTGAATCATAAGTTTTTGGACCTAAGGTTACATTTTGCCATTTTTGAAGTATTTCCTTTAATCGAACAATTTGCCTTATTCCACTTAATTTGGAGCCTCCACCCTCATCCATTGCTAAACTTTTACAACAACAAAAAAAAAGTATGCAAAGATTAATTTTAGTGAAACCAATTATGGACAGAAAAATGTATGTAAAGATTCACGAGTGTCACGTCCCGATTTTCGGCTATGCGACTTTCTTTAGGAGTTGTCATGCCCCGATTTTTGGCTACTCGACTTTCTTTAGAAGTTGTTGCGCCTCGATTTTTGGCTACGCTACTATGAGTTCAAACAATAAGAGATTTTCATCCTATATTCTTTACTGAACTTAGTGAAAGAAGTGTACAAATAAATTTCACAACAAATATTGACCCAAAATTTTAGGGCATTAAGTATATATACTTATATGTTCTTTAACTTATCTACTTTTACAAAATCTATAATTTCTTCACTACACTAACTCACATTTAATATACCCAACAAAATGTTTCATGGTAAGTTTTCTCATTTGATTTTTCATATAACAAGGTCTTGTGCACTAGAGATAGACATAAAGAAATTTGTTTAATGAAATCCAATTAAAAATTATAAAATCTCTTTTATGACTTTCACATCCATCTATCCTACATGCATCCTTGTCACCTGAAAAGTTCGTCTGAAAAATCAACTAGAGATTTTAATCATTTTATGTATGAAACAAACGCAATATACAAAACTGAATGATGAAGAACAATCAAATAAAGAAAATCAAAATATTCATCGATAGTCTCAATCCAAAATTAATGAAAAAATAAAGACAAATGACTATATAAGCCTTATTTCTCATCACCTCTTTCACTTACCCTTTAGTCCATTGTATTTAAAAAATAAATGATGAGACTGAGTATAACTAGTATAATCGAATTTTGGCATAAATAGATTCCTCTTTATTTATTTATATATATATATACAAATATACATATATATATATATATACATATATATATATAGATATACATATACATATATATATATATATATAGATATACATATACACATATATATATATACATATACATATACATGTATATATATACCAATCTCAGTTTTTCTGACTTTAGAAATTAAGCTTTTCATCATTTCTCGTCAATCATGAATTAGAACCATCCAACATAGTTGAGTTGATAAAAACAATCTCATCACCATTGGCAATAACATAATTTAATAAATATCAAATTTAATTTCTTAATCCCAATTCAAGATCCTCATTGATCCTAAAATATAAGAAAAGTTTTAGCACATTTTAATCTATATTCGCATGCAACATATAGATCACAAAGCATGCCAAAACATTAAGATTATGAATTTAACACTAAATAACAATGATTAAGTCCCCAAAATGATGACACCATTGATTTATACTCCAATCGTAACAATGAACAATAAAATGGGGTACCTTTTATAGAAGAGAAACCACTAGCTATGAACCCTAAGAAAAAAAGCCATAGAGCTTCGGAAGTGATAGAGAAAAGAGGTTAGGAATAAATAATGTTGTTCTTTATGCCTTTGTCTAAATCAAATCAAAAGAACAAATTTGTTGTTGTGTTTGTTTTATTTTTGTTTCTCATAGCATTCCCTAAAGCGTAGCTCTCGGGGCTTTATTTTCATCCAATCAATAAAGCAATGGTTTATATAAAAGTTGTGTCTTTTTTGGCATTTTTATTTTAAATTTAAAGTAATATTTATAAAATAAAACTTAGTTGAAAAACGAAAATTAATATTGAACAAAGTAGAAAGAAAAAAAAGCTAGTAAATTATCCAAGATAACAAATTAACAATACACTAGGCAAAGCAAAGACAAAATAAATAAAAAATGCTTGATTGGATTAGTATTGTTATGACATGTTTGGTTGTGGTCATTTCATGGGAAAAGACAAGAAGGTCATAGAGATAATGATAAGAACAATTTCTTTCGGATCAAAATTATATTCAGAGAGAAAGGTAGATAAAAAAAATATGATATGACAATTTTATATTTGGATATAATATAATACTTAAATATAAAAAACAAATGCAATATGTGATAGTAATACCACATACTCTATTTTTCATTTTTAAAAGGTATTAATATGAAAATTTTGATGATAATTGTAGAATATATTTTACATTTTATGTGATAGTATTTTTCTTATTTACCATTTGTTTAATCATTAGAAATAATATATGTGTGAACTTTCAAAGGACATGTAAGAGTAAGACTAAAATTGTGATTTTAGTATTATATATATATTTGAAAATTGAGAAAAATAATAGTGTAATTCAGTTAAGAGCAATGGATAAATACATAACTTAAGAGCGTCAACACATGATTGTTTAGGAGTTGAACTCCCCACCTTGACCATTCAAGTTTTGTTTGAACAAATGTATAGAAATTGAATACTACTTCTAAATTAACTGAACCAATCTAGGGTGTGGGACCATTATCACTTAGAGTTAGTTTGAGAGTTGAATTTGGGAGGGGAATGAAAGAAAATGGAAGGCTTTAGAGCCATAAGATATATTTGTGAGATGAATCTCAAACATTCAGTTTTTTTTTCATTCCTCTTTGAAATCGAACTCCCAAACTGACTCTAAACCTTTATTAGGGCTTTTCATTCTACAAGTTTTCGTATCCATTATGTGATATCATTCATATAATGGGTTTGTATCTCAGCTATTGGGCCATTGCAGAAGTGAAATATTAGTGAATTTACTGTCACAAGGGTATAATTTTCTTTCATTCTCATAACTTAGTTACAGCCTTCTTTCTTTACCATATTGAATTTTTAATGATTAAATATGTTACAAAAACTATTGAGTTGAAGATTTGAATATTTATTGTATTATTTTAAAAAATATTAATGTTTTTTATTAATAAACCGGTTTTAACAGGTACGCTATGATACCATTTGACCGGTTTTAATCGATATTTTTCAGTATTAACATATTTGACTGGCTTAATTATATGTTTGATATAATTGTCATACTATATCAGTATAGAGATTAATTCACTAATTTTCTAGTTGAACTAACCAGTAAGATAATAAATGTTGTATCGCTATATAATTTTTACATTCCCATGATTCAATTGTACAAATTAAGTTTCAAGATAAACCTAACTACTACAAGAGGGTCATAAGTGTGATTTTTTTGCACTCTCTTAATCATTTGCAGCAATTGAGTCATGAGAATGCAAAAAAAAATACAAATTCAAAGTGTAAAAATTTGCATTAGGCAATTGATTGTAGAATAAAAATGACCCATTGCATTTGGAAGGAAACCTGAAACTTCCAATATCAAAACTTGTACCTTGTGTTGAAGCAGAAGTGAGACTGAGAATGAGATTGAGGAAGTGAAGTTTGTGAATGATGAAAGGAGAGGGGTGTGACAAAATGGAGATTAATGAATAGATAATGTGTTGAATGAATGAGTGAATGGGGTTAGAAAGGAGTGAGGTGTTTTAAGTGGGTAAGGGTAAATTGGGTAAAAATTAAAAGTGGGGTGTGTTTATTTAATTGTGGGGTGTGTAAAATTTCATTCATACTTCATCATGATGAGATTTTATGCATTAATGGGTGCAAAAATAAAGAATGTATTTTCTCTAAAGTTATACACATTTTAAAGATAAATCTAATATATGGCCGAGTATATGATTAAGTCAAAGCTTATAAGATTAAGATAACCTTCACTATTGAAGCTACTTTTTTTAATTGAGTTAGGTCTAATCATTCTAATATAATATCATATTTGACTATTTCGATGGACAACTCGTAAATATTTAGTCCCGTAAACTTCAAAATGTTGATTTAGTACTCATGTTTTTTTGTTATAAATATAAATTTTGATTTCATTATTGTGAAAGTTGTGTTATTAAGAATACTACTTTTCTCTATGCAATCATCAATGTTGATCGTATAATTCTATACTTTCTTCAATGTTTATTGATTCTGTAAGAATTATAATGTAAGTTTTATTTATGCTACTAGGAATATGTATCATAGTGGATATGTTTTTCATTCAAAAAATCTATTTTCAAAATTCACTTACAAAATTGAAATCTTTTCCAAATAAATATTAAAAATCAACGCACTCAAACATTTTTTTATTTTTAAAATTACATGATTTTGTACTCTTCATGAAACCATGAGATACATGGGTCTACATCCGTTGTCCCACTTTTTGTATTACTCTATGTATTATCATATTTAATTGGTTGAAAAAAAATATTGAAGTTAAAAATATAATTATTAAATATTATTTTAACCAATCATATTTCCTAGCATATGAAGCGATACAAAAGAGTAGAATAATAGATGTGGAGACCATACAGTCATTTATGTGGAGTCAAAATTATTTTTTCACAATTTAAAAACTATTCGACAAAAAGAATCTACGTGTGTTGAGTAAAGTGTAATTCATTTAGCTAGTTTCGTTAATCGATTAATAATTTGTATAATCGATTAAACTGATAGTTATTTCAGTTAGTTAAAAGTAGTGTATATGAAATAATAACACAAGAAAATTTTCCAATTTCCTCTCTTTCATCTCTCGATAATCGATTACCACTTTACCTTAATCGATTAAAATCATTATTTCTTTCTTTTTCTTCCAACAATGGTATTTAGAGCCAAAAGTGATCAGGGATATGTGGTCGTGCCAAGCTAAGGAGCAAGAAGCTTCAAGTGGTGAAACTCATAGTTAGGATAAAAAAATCCAGGACAAAAGGGGTGAAAGTGAAGTTGCAAAAGGGAAATGGCTACCTCACATGAGTTTGCAATGAATCTTCCAATTCTTGATGGGAAACACTATGATCATTGGAGTAACCAAATGAAAGCAATATTTGGATTTCAAGAATGTTTTAATGTGGTACAATTCCGGGCTGCAATCAACATAGGAGAATTCTGTGGAGTATAGGGAAGCCAAGAAGAGGGATTGCAATGCAATCTTTATGATCGATCAGTGTGTGGATCCTGCAAATTTTGAGAAGATCTCAGCAGCTTTTTACTCCAAGGAAGCATGAGAAATCTTGGAGAAGAGTTACTTAGGTGGAGTAAAAGTGAAGAATGTGATACTTCAAACACTTAAAAGGCATATGAGATGTTGCAGATGGAAGAACAAGAGGGAATTGCATATTATCTCACAAGGATTCGTAGTCTCACCAACTTAGGGTGTAGGGAAAAACTGTCTGAACAAGTAGTGGTGGAGAAGATACTCAGAACCCTCACCCCTAAGTTTGATCATATAGTAGTGGCTATAGAGGAGTCAAAAGACCTTGAAAACTTCAAGATTGAGGAGTTGCAAGGTTCCTTAGAAGCACATGAAAAAAGATTCATAGACAATTTGATAGGCAATCTCAGCAGGCCTTAAGTGCTCAGTTTAGAAAGAAAAGTTTTGCATGCAACGACAGATTCAAAAGGGATAAAGGAAAGTGACATGGTGACAAGAAAGTTGAACCTGAAAATTCAAGATCACATGGGCTAGGGTCTCAAAGGATTAACTCCACTAATCAAAGTTATGACATTGAGATCAACAAAGTCAATAAAAGGAGCAATCAATGGAATAAAATGGAGAAAAAGGATAAGAGTAGAATCCAATGCTTCAATTGTAGGAATTTGGGTCATTTTGCTTCATAATGCAAAGAGAAAAGGTCACTCATGTTAAAGAAGGAGAGGCCAAACTAGCCAAGGATGAGGACTCAGAAGAAGAGGTGTTGCTATTAGCCAAAAGAGAACACTCTTATCAAGAGGCTACTGATTCAGATGAGGCTATATTATTGGTGACAACCCAATATGATCTGAGTTCAAACAATTGGTACCTTGACACAAGGTGTTCTAATCACATGACATGGCATATGGAGTGGGTTGTGAACTTAGATAATTCTATTTAGACAAAGATTAAGTTTGTAGATGATAGTGTCATCACTGCAGAAGGCGTTGGGAAAGTAATGATCAAGAAGAAGGATGGATCAACCTCCTACATCTCTAATGTGTTGTATGTGCCAAGAATGAAGAGCAATCTATTGAGCGTAGGCTAATTGCTTGGAAAAAGATACAACATGAGATTGGAAGATAGAATGTTAAAGTTGTTCAACAAAAAAGGAGTACAGATATTGAAGGCTCTACTTTCTCAAAACAGAACCTTCAAGATTCGTATTTAACTTGGTGATCACAAGTGTTTGGAATCCATTGTTGATGATAAATGAATTTGGCGTCAAAGACTTGATCATCTCAACTTCAGGAGCTTGGAATTGTTGAGCAAGGATGAAATGGTGACTGGACTACCTAACATCAAAACACCAACTGAATTGCGTGAAGAGTGTCTCACAAGCAAGCAAACCATAAACTCATTCAGTTCTCAAATACCAACCAAATCCACTGGACCACTTGAAGTTGTGTATATAGATATATCTGGACCTTTGAAAGTTCAGTCATTTGGAGGGAACACCTACTTTGTGACATCAAAGATGACTTCATAATGACTCTATGAATATATTTGATAAATAAAAAGAGTGAAGTCTTTAGCAAGTTGAAGAGTTTTAAGGCACTTGTTGAAAAGCAGTATGGCAACAAGCTGAAATTGTTAAGGAGTGATGGTGGTGGAGAGTATGTATCTCGTGAGTTCCATGACTTCTGAGATAAGGAAGGCATAATACATGAGATAATTGCACCATATACTCCTCAACACAATGGAACAACAGAAAGATTCAATAGAAGCATTTCTAAACATAGCAATGAGTATGCTAAAAACAAAGCAGCTACCAAAAAGATTATGGGGAGAGTTTATGGCTGCTGCAACATACATAATGAATATATGCCCTACGAAGAGGTTGAGGAATGTGACATCTAAAGAAACTTGGTCAGAGCTCAAGCCAAGTATGAAGAATTTCAGAGTTTTTGGCTCAGCCTGTTACAAACACATAGCGTATATCAAGAGAAAGAAGTTGGATGACAAAGGAGAAAAACTAATCTTTCTAGGATATCACTTAACATGAGCCTATAAAGTGTTTAATCCTGAGACAAGCACCATCTCATATAGTAGAGATCTTAAATTCAATGAACCTCAGTCTTGGGATTGGAACTCACACAATGCAGCTTCAAATAAGTCAATCAAGATGAATATTGACAACACACAAAGTACACCAGAAGTCCAGATTGTCAGAGAAGACAATGCAAATGTTGTTGAGAGACCACAAAGACAAAGACACATGTCAACAAAGTTTAATGATTATGAAGTGTTTAAATATTCAACAATCACTCATGATGGATATCTTATACACATGGCTCTGTTACTTGATATGGAGCTAATCTCATTTGATCAAGCAATAAAAGAGAGTTGTTAGAGTGAAGCAATGGAGGAGGAAATTAGATCAATTAAGAAAAATGGCACATGGGAGCTTACAACATTGCCAAATCAAAGCTGAAACTTGAGTTTGAAATGTCAAATTTAGGAACTCTCTCATATTTTTTAGGGATTGAGTTTGCCATGACTGATGAAAGGACATTAATGCATCAAAGGAATTACATTGTTGATGTACTTGAGAGGTTCAACATGCTTGAGTGCAACCCAACCTCAACATTTGTTGAAACTAGTCACACTCTATGCAAGAAAAACCCTGAAGATCAGTCAATTGACTTAACTCTTTATAGGAAAATGATAGGATCTTTAAGATACATTTGCAACTCAAGACATGACTTGGCTTATGGTGTTGGATTCGTTAGTAGACACATGGAACATCATAAGCATTCACATATGCAAGTAGTAAAGAGGATACTCAGATATCTCAAGATAAGTATGAACTATGGTGTTATGTTCCCTGCCAACAAAGGCAGAGAACTCAGCACAATCTATGGCTATACATATGCTGATTAGTGTGATGATAAGGATGACAGAAAGAACACAAATGAATACCTATTCAAGCTTGGTAATGTAGTTGTGAGTTGGAGCTCTAAGAATCAAAAGGTTGTTGCTCAATCACATGTGAAGCAAAATATATTGCAGCTTACTTGGGAGGACAACAAGCATTATGGCTGCAAGCATTGCTCGTGAAGTTGGGAATTCAAATGGATGAAACAATCTTGTTGTTTGTGGACAACAAATCAACCATCAATTTAGCAAAGAATCCAGTTCTCATGGTAGAATCAAGCATATAGAAACCAAGTACCATTTCTTGAGAGATCAAGTGGAGAAGAACAACTTGAAGCTAGATTTTTTTGCAAAACTCAAGAACAACAAGCTAACATACTCGCCAAACCATTTATAAGAGATGATTTTCAAATGCAAAGAAGGCAACTTGATGTGATAAGTTTAGCTAGTATGAATTAAGGGAGAGTGTTGAGTAAAATGTAATTCATATAGCTAGTTTTGTTAATTGGTTAATAGTTTGTATAATCGATTAAACTAACAGTTATTTCAGTTAGTTAAAAGGCACTGTACATGAAATAACAATGCAAGAAAAATTTCCAATTTCATCTCTTTCTATAATCGATTACCACTTTACCTTAATCAATTAAAATCATTTTTTCTTTCTTTTTCTTCCAACAACGTGCAATATGAAAAAGGGAATTGGACATGAAACTATTATTGAAATCCAAAAATGCATCACACCCTCAATTGCAAATTTGATTGAACATGCATCTTAGATCGAAATCAAAAAATCTATTGCCCAATGAGATAGTGAGTTGGTGGTGAAAAAATGGAGATAAAGAGCAAAAGGGTTGTAACAAATGAAAAAGTTGCTATGGTTGTAGAAGGGAAGAGAATAAAAGGGTGGCTTATTTTTTTATGGTGAAAGAGTGAGAGACAAGTCACAATAGAGGGAGTTAAAAATTAAAGAGTGGTTTTTTGTTATGGTAAAAGTTTGAAAGATGAATGGAGAGAGATGAAGAGGAAATAAATTGAAGAAAATGAAAATGGTGATAGAATGAGAGATGTGAATGAAATCATTAAAATGAAGTGTCCAACAAGACACGTACTTTTAATTTTATTACAAGTTATTTTCAAGAAAATTTCACTCATTATTTTTTAAAAATATTATAAAATTATAACCTTATTTTCATTTAATATTGTTTAGTAAATGATATAGATGATTGTATTGTTTGAAAATTGCACCATTATATTCATCAATAACAAGATAGGACAGAGTGAGGTGAAGAAACTAGAGAGGATAATATAACAAAAGTAATAAGAAAATAGCATTAGGATGCGTTTATTATCTAGATTTTTACTATTATAAGAAAGTGTAAAACAACAATTTTTCTCTCAAATACTAGAGATGAGTCCTTCTCTATAGAGAGTGGTATCAACCATAACATTCTTCACTAATGACCAATCTTTATTTGCCTAGTTTTGTAGTTAATCAAGATTATTATTAGTAATAGGATGCACACAAATTATGGTTTAGAGTGAGCCTTAACACACCGTAAGGTTACTTGCCTTATGAATTGTAGATCATAACTTTAAAGTTTAAAATTATTCGGATAAGTGTATGAAACTTTCTACTTGGTTAAAAATATTGCCAATTCTACACTAGTAAAATTTGTTAATAGGTCTTTTTCTTCTTGTGTTCAAATTGTCTTATATAGGCAAATAATTAGGAAGCTAAAGAAGTAACCTTGAAGATATAAAGGCTTCGTCTTAAAACTCAACCAATTCAACTTGACTTTGGATATAACCATCGTTTTCAACTAATATATATTTATAGAAAGCGTTTGCTTCATGCACGATTTATTTTCGTAGACAATAATTATTGCTAACTAATTACTCAAAACAATTCATTACCAATAAAAGAGATACATGATAATTGTACATTTTACAAGAAATAACATGTTCCCAATTATATAATTAATTAAATATTAAATATCAAGGTTAATGGATGAAAGACATGTCGCCCTAACAAATATTTGGGCTCCATATATCTATAAAATGAACGTAATTAAAATTTAAAATCGCTTTGATTTCTAAAAGCTACCATTCCAATTGAATTTTATCTTGTTTTCACTCATATTATTGACTTTACCAACTTTTTATTTTTGTAACATCTGAATTCAACTTATCATTTGATTTTTCCTTTTACGATCAAGTTTTGAATCAAAACTAAAAAATAGTTTTAAGTCTAGTACCTTCTCAAACGAAAAAGTTCTAGACGAGTCGAGAATACAACTAGGTCAAACTTTCTCAATCACGAAAGTTCTAAACGAACGAAAAATATAGTGAGCTCGACTTTCTCAATGGTGTTTTGTTACTTCTTTATACATAAGATTCAAACCAACATATTGTTTAAAGAAAGAAGAAAGAGAAGGGGGCATAAGCATAGCTTTATTTTCTATAAAAAAGCACGTGAAAAATTTAGGGTTAATTAAGGGTAAAGAGACTACTACGTATATCACAATTACCAACACTAACTCAACAACATTGTTGAAGTGTTATTGGATTAGACTGAGAATGATTAATAAGAATACCCATCTGCATGTGAAGAAGGATTCTTGATTTTGACACGATGATGGTATATTTTAGGGCAACGTTTACGTTATTACAAACTTAAGTCCAATTAAAGCTAAGTTCATTTTCATACAATTTTAAGTCTCACCATCCTTTCGGTTTAAGGGAGTTTGGAAAAACTTGTAGAGAGATTATTTTTAGAAGCTCTTTCTAATTTACTTGTATGAAAGAATCTTGTATAGGCTAATTTTAGCTTATTAAAAAGTTGTTTAATAAGTAATTAATTAAAATTTTTACCCAAACACATCCTCCTAATGTATTTATAAAAAATTACCATGTGACACTACACGGACAATGACGTGGAATTGTATGATTGTCATTCTGTGGGAGATAGGGGAGATAGGGAAACATGCTCAATTGAATTTGAGATTGCTATTTTAAAATCTAAGTGAAGGAATAGATTTATTATCTCATTTTCTCTTTCATGAAAAAAATTCACATTAAAGTGGAGGATTTCTTTAATGAAGTTGGGTGAATTATTCAATCAAATAATACTCTGAAAGTTATTTTATTTTATGTTAATCATTTGATTTCATAAATTATACTTGAAATATAATTTGAAACCAATGATGTACCATCACCGTGTCAAAAATATATAAAAAAACTCTTTGTATTAAACTTAACATAATTTGCCTAACATATTCGATATTAAGATATTTACCCTCCAAATATCTTTTCAAAATATTTGTTAACAATAAATTAGCACAATTGCCATATCTCATCACTAAAATATCTTAAGATATTTTTTTAGGTAAATCAAATGTGTTTCTTAGTTTAATTACAAATTAATCTTTTTTATGTATAGAGATTAAATGTGTGGGTTGGTTAGAGTTCTCTGAAGGATTATTTTCCGAGACTTTTCTTAGTGGCTGCTGATAAAACAACTCTCGTGTCAGAGTCGGGGGAGTGATTAAGCGGTTCTTGGGTTTGGAAAGTGGGGTGAAGGAAAAGATTGTTTGTTTGGGAGATTAGTTTAGAAAAGAATTTGATGGATCTGATTAATCTCTTTAATTGTGTTTTGGGTTTAAAGGATATTTGGAAGTGGAGCTTATCTTCGTCACGGGTGTATGAGGTGAAGTCTGCATACTTAGTCTAGTTGAATGCTTCTCAATCTGAGTTGGGATTGTTGTTTAGGAAGGTGTGGTTGAAGTGTGTGCCTTCTAATATTTGCTGCTTTTTCTGGAAGGTGCTCAGGGGAAAATTGCAACAAAAGTGAAACTTCTTAAGCAGCAAATTATTCAGCTTGACTCTGATCTAGTATGTGTTTTCTGTAATCAGGATATAGAGACTATCGATCTTCTACTGATTTCTTGTGTGTTTGTTGTGAATGTTTGGAAAGGCTTCTATTAATGGTTAGGTTGCCTCATGGTTATGCCTGATAATTGTATTGACTTCTTTAAGCTTCATTTGAGTTTGCGTAAAAAATCCAAAGCTAGTCACTTTTGGTTGATGCTTTGGTTTTCCTGCTTATGGTCCATATGGCTGATGCGAAACGATTATATTTTTGGGAGGGGGTTGGTTATATTCAGATTATGAATTTAATTCGGATTAGATTTTGGGGTTGGTTCTCTGCCGTAGTATGACTAAATAGTCTGGTTTTTGCAAATTAGTGTGTGGACCCTTGGTCTTGTATTCTTTTTTCCTTGTAGTTTCTGTTTTTTTGTATTGGGTTAGCACCCCTTATGCTTTCATAATATATTTCTCTTTGCTTACCAAAAAAAGGGTATAGAGATCAATAAAATGAACATTATACTTAATTACAAGGAAATCGAGTGTATTAAACCTTGTTAATAGAAACCTTAAGATATATATACTATCTTATAATTTTTTATTTTATTTTTTGCAAACCAAAGATGTTCTCCAAATAGATGCTGGATACCAATTCTTCTAACGTTTAGAATCACCTAAGTGAGTTTTTCTTCGATCAATAAAGTTTATATATATATATATATATATATGACATGAATTATATGTAAGAAAACCAATTATCTATAAATCATGTTGAAGATTATTAGTGCAATCTTAAGATATTCTATCTTAACATAATTATCCTGGAAGTTAAAATGTCTCTTTAAAATATTATTATATTTAAACTTTAAATAATTTATTGTTGTTAATGAATCAACCAGTAAATTTTTGAAACCATTGAAAATAAATACAGTATATTATTTTATATTTTTAAGGAAAGCATGTTAATCATATTAACATTGAACATTTATATTAATAAATAAATACAAGTATTACATAGCATACTAATTTGAAGTTTTTTGGATACATAATTTGATGGTTTGTGTAAACTCATACTTGTTTTGAATAAACTTATATATTTTTAATTCATTAAATACATGATATTTGTATATAATCATGTATTGTTAATGTAAATGTGTTATTTTATGGTAATTAACATGTTAATGGTTTGGGTAAACTTAGGGGTGGAAAGAAGTTAGACTGTCTATCAGGAGTATATGACATATTCTATAAGAGTTAGACGAGACTTTTTACGAAAATAATAGGTCATATTGAAGCTTTTAAAAAAGCATATTTAGTTTAATAAGCTATGTTTTAGGTCATCTAAAAGGCATATTGAACCTAATAGACCAATCTATTTAATTAATTATATAATAATATTCATATTATATTATTTTAATATAAGTATATACTACTCTCATGTAACTTTAATATAAAAAGTAATTTAATTGTTAGGAGTAGATGAGTCTATTTAAAGTAGGTTTATTAATCTACTTAAATAATGTTGACATCCTGACTTATTTCAAGATTTTATAATATAACATGTATTTAAATATACTAACAAATTATGTCAGATTTTTAAACAGGTCAGGCTTATACTCTAAAATATTTTTTAAATATATCGGACATAGACTCTTATATATTATATAAGTTTCTCTCTAATGCAAAGCTTAGCCTAGCATGTATCACCCTTAGGTAAATTGATATACTTTTATTTCATTAATACACCGTATATTAATTTTTGTCTTACTGGATGATGAATTTTAGTTGTAGGATAATAAAAAAAAATACTTATACAACAGTTGCAAACCTGATCATAGTCGCTTATTGATCATGCATTTTGACAAATATCAATTCTATCAAACAAAATTACAGGTAATTTTCATTTAATAGTTTCTAAATATGTTTTTTTAGTGCGTGAAAAATAAGTGAGAAATGCTAAAATATTCACCACCCAAAAACCAAAATTAAATAAGATTAGGGAATGTACTTCTCAACTAAGACCTAGTTGTACTCCCACAAGGCACTAAAAATGTACTTCGACACACAAAAAATAAGAATGGGTTCTTTCTTAAGAAGCACTTCGGCATTTAGGTGGAACCAACAAATCAACAAGTAAATGACAAAAATGTTTGTTGAAGTATACAAATTATATGATGACACATTCATTGGGTAGAATCATCTTGTGGAACATGATTCTCTTTGAGAACTACGTAACATCTAATGAAGTATAGAGTGTACTTGAAAATCTAAGCATGCATCAATTCATCACTCTATTTTTAGCCTATAAACTTCTTAATCAAGAAAATAGCAAGCTCATGCATGTGGTTCATATAATTCCTTCTAATTGCCTATGAACTAAGCAACGATTTTAGAGAAAAAACATGAATCCTCAGCCACTTAATTTTTCAAGCAATTGATGTTTCTAGTGTAATGTGATAACCATTGGTCCTTTTTTGTTGCTTTGAAATAAATTAATGCTCCTATTTGTACATTGTGATTCTATTTTTCAAGTCTTTGTTTATGTTTCTCTATGCATAGGTAGTTGGAGAAGGTGATTGTATTGGGCATAATATTCTAGCTACTTCATTCTAGAGAAACGACTTTGTGGATTATTGCATCATATGTAGTCTATTATGTGGTTGTCGTGTTGCATTAGATACTCTATATTTTAATTATAAATGATATTTTCTACTTATTCATATTTGTTATGTTAGATGATATTTAGATTGATATAGTATTTATTAATTTATCTAAAATTTAGTTTTTTTTATTTTATTTGAAATTATCTACGGTTTGTATATAGTTTGTTAGTTATTATTTAAGTTATTATTATATTATTATTGTAACAACTTTTGTTGATATAGTAAATTGTTTTGAGTTACTTATATTTGACTTTAATAAATCTTTATATAAATTTCTATATAAAATTAGAATAATTTCATTATCCGTGATATGTGAGGACACTATTCCAATACCTGTAGAAATTAGGAGCTTCGATTAATCATCTCCCTTTGCTGCGGCATCTCATTAGTATTCAGTCATTTTTATCAACCTTACAATTTCGTATTACATACAACAATTATCCAAATAAACAAGTATCAACATGCTTCAATACAACAACTTGTTTTCTTCCTTTAATTATGTATATATGATGCATTTTCTCCCATTGACAAGTTTCTTTTTATTAGCAATAAAATTCATTATAAAAGAAATAAAAGATTAGAAGAACAAGTGATACTCTTATTCATATATATTATTAAGTATTACAACCAAAGAGACAATTAAAAGGTTCAACGCCCACTTCACAAATGAAAATTGAAAACTAGGAAAACGAGCAGTGAGAAGATTCCAAGAATGTAGATAAATTAAATCCATTACCTCATCAATATGAAAGCGAGAGTTCTCGAAAATGATTCTATTCCTAACAAACCATATAGTCCAAATAGTTACGGACCAGAGAGACATTTGTACTTGTTCTCCATCGATAACATTCCAGCATACAAAGATAAATTGCTTATAACATCATTAGGAAAGATTGAGTTAAGACCAAACATGCAGTAAAGATTTTGCCATATGCCATAGGATTTTGAGCACGAGAAAAACAAGTGATTTGTTGATTCCCCCATAATGCTTCAAAACACACATTGAGATTCCTCTTGAGCTCCTAAGACATTTCGACGAACTAAATTCACTTTTGATGGCACACCATGCATCCACGACTATTCTACAAGCTAAACACCTCATTTTTTTTTATAGGACATTACATGCCCACAATCTTCTAAAGAAGTCATTATCACAATTAGGATCCTCCTTTTAAAGCACCTTATATGTAATACGTACCGAGTACTGTTCACCATTCTCATGAATCCAAACACACCGATCACTAGAATCGTGTACAAGTCTTGTGTCTTCAAGGATTTTTAAGAGACAAGTTAGTTTCTCTTGTTCCCAAAGGAACATGTTCCTTCTCCATTTGAGATTCCAGATCCATGCACCATTAAAAAGTTAGGTTAGTAATGACTTCTTTTCCTATTAACGATCATTATGAGGTTGATCATAGCAGTTATTTTTTACATCAATGATCATTCTGATGTTAATTATATCTATTGATTTTGTAGTTTGCAACCCCTTTCAATGATTTTATTATGGAGCTAATCTAATTATTTAGTTATTTTCATTTTTAAATAAATTATTTGTAACAAGCTTAAAGTTACTAAGCTTTACTTTTAGGAGGCATATTAGATGATATTTATATTGACAAAACATTATCATATCTATGATTTAGGTAGCTTCATTTCATTTGAATTTAATTATAGTTAATGATTGTATTGTCAATTATTATTTATGTAGTAATTATTTTATTGTGTGTTACGACTTTTGTATATATAATAAATTGTTTTAACTGATTATTTGAGTTTGACAAATCTTTATCATCCAAAATTTCTACATATTATTATTTTTGTTCTTATTTGTTATTCATTACCTTCCTAGTTCTTAATTTAGTTGTATATTTTTTCATAGTCTTCCACATTTATGAATATATATTTTTATTACTCTTTTTATTTGTATATCTTTCATGTAATGAAGAACATATACTATATTATAATCACATTTGTTGACCCTGTAGTTAGGCATATTTATAACATGAAAAGTGAAAACCCAGATTGTAGCATGTGGTATTAATTGAGTTATTGTATCTTTTCTTGCACTTCTAGAAAAATATATAAAAATATCATAAATTTTATGTCATTTGAAAGTAGATATTATGAACTAATTTTTCTTCCTAATTACCCCTTAAACTTTAAATATTGGTGAAATTAATTCACACGTAAAGATAATGTTAAATTAATATCAATAAAAAAGTATAACTCATACCTTTTGTTTTAACATCGACTTATAGATCATTATTATTTTAATTTTTTATACATATCAATATTATTGCATAAACCCCATTTAACTCTGAAATTTACTTATTTTCTTCTTATCAATCAGTTCATATTTGATGATTGCATTTTCATGTCATCAATGTTGGCTAACATGCACCGTCACATAATTACTATTGTGAGTCTAACAATAGTTGTTTCATTGCTTGGTTATTAGCAATTTAACAATATCTTTATGCAAATATCAATTTCAGCAAATGATAAAGTTTAAGGATAATTGGGATGAAAAATAGTTAAGATAACTACTTGCAAAATGCATAAAGTTTATACGGGTATTATGCATTTTTCCCTTTTTAAAAAAAAAGATAGTTCAATGCATGAGACTCTTATAACTTTATCACGCAAATGGAAAGATTATTTCCATGATTTCAACTTGTGATCTCTTGATCATTAAGAAACAATTTTATCGTTGTGTCAAAATTCACTCTCTTACACTTTCTCTTTCTCATAGGATAAAACAACTTTTTTTTTACTTTCTAAAACCTAGATGACATAATCTTATTCAGCATCATTCTTACATTAGTGGAGTTGCTGACAAATGGAAGTGGAATCTTCACAAATCTGGTTGTTATATGGTCAAATCTGCTTATCCAACTCAACTCAATCTTGTTTCATCTAACTGGGGTAACATTCTTAACTTGAGTTGAATTAATTGTGTGTCTTCTAATATCTGTTGCTTTAACTGAAAAGTTCTTAGAGACAGAATTGATGTTAAGTTAGAGCTTGTCAAGATAAACATCTTGAGAGCGGATAATATAACCTGTAGGTAATTCAAAATATTGCGATTTGGTAAAATATTCCTGATTCTTGGGAGTGGCACCATGACAAATCTAAGCAGTATTCGGTCAGATCAGGTTATGACCTTCTCTTTCAGCATCATCATCAGTCAGCTGCTCACTATATCGACCACCTTCGTATGATTTGGAAATTCAAAGCTCCCTTAAAAGTCAAAAACTTTGTGTGTAGACTATTTTAGGGGGTCTCTTATGTCCCTTTTGCAAGCATGCAGAAACAACCCAACATATTTTCTCTTCATGCAACTTCACCTACTCTATTTGACAGCTTCTTTATAATTGATTGAACATCAGCATAGCCCATCCTCAACATCCCACTACTCACATGGGCATAATATTGCATAGACGTTATTTGAATCATTGGAGTATCATTTGATTAACTACTATTTAGCTTTCTAGGAATGATTTTATCTTCAATTATGTTCAACCCTCCCTCTAGAAAATTTTCGATTATGCTCATGTTAACTCTTGGCTTTGGATCAATGGGAGATGGGCAATGATTTAATTACTTTCTTGGGCTGGGTCTTTAACCCCATTTCTTGTCTCAATAGTGTTTTGTAATGGCTTATTGTTTTTTTCTTTCTTGTTTTTCTTCTTTTGAAGCTTCTGTACTTATTTTATTTATTTAATAAATATTTTATCTTTTGCCGATAAGAAAAAGATGATATAACTTGCAGTTTATATTTTTTGAATGATGAAATTTTGGATCATATTTTTATCTCTTGCCCTTTTATGGCCAATGTTTGGAGCTTGTCTACTATTATTAATTTGTTCAAAGACATGATAGTTTATGTATTTCTCATAAGGGGAAATCTATTTAGATAATGTTATGGTTTGTTGTTATATAATTCGTTTGGATAATGAGGAATTAAGCCATTTTTAGGGGAAATTCTAGTTATATTCACATCATGGATTTGATTCAGGTTAAATATGCTTATCCCTGTCTAATCTAGTTTGTGTAACTTCTATTTCTTTTGCATAATGGTACATCATTCCTTCTTCTTGTATTAAAATTTTATGTATTTTGTAATCAGGTTCACAGTCCATGTGCCCTTTATAATATTTTGAGCTTGAAATTAAAAAAAAATTAACTTCTCAAAGCTTTTTATGAAAAAGTGTTTAGAAGTGCATTTTTTTTCTTTAATAATGAGTTGGTGATTTGGAAATATACATGGAGAAGAAGTGTGTTTGCGTGTGTTTTGTGCTTTACAATCTATCTTCAAATTTAAAATTAAAGCAAATCAAAGCACCAAAGATTTGGGCATTCAAAGCAATCAATTAAGGGTATAATAGTTAACTAGTTAGAGGCGACAATTTTTGATGTGAAAGACAGATTTTAATATGATCATAGGAGAGTTCGGAAGTGGGAGGCACGACCATTACAACTATATTTGGCTAATTAATCAACTACATCATTTGTTCCATATTTTTAATCTTTTAGAAATTCAACTAACTTTTTAAAATTTTAAAAATTCATTACTGATTTATACTTTATTTTTAAGTTATATTTTTATTTACCAACAAGGAGTTGGTCTGGTGATATAAAGTTTCACTGAATCCCCATAAAGATTAAAATGTCAAAGATTCATTTTTTAGAACGACACTTATTCTAAGAAGTAATTATATATACTTCGAAAATAATTAATTCATTATCTATAGAATGAGAGATACTCATAGTAGTACCAAAAAAGTTATATTATTATTTATTTTTCATCTCTAGTTTCTCCATTTACATTTTTACAAGATAGATTAAGTGAAGTTATTTTAATGAAATTACATCAAAATTTTAAATCATTTAATGACTTCATAAACTATAAACATAATCATACATCAAAACATTTGGAATGAAGAAAGTACCATAATAATAACCTTTACTTCGAAATAATTAATTAACAAATAACCTCTATAAAAATATCAATTAATATGATATCTTTTTATTATTTGCTAGTACTTATTTCTTTTCATCTCCTCCCTCCTTTCTCCACATACAACCATTATCTTAGAATAGGATTAAGCACAGGAAAAGATACGGGTATAATAAAAACATGATAGAATATCAGCGGCATAAGTTCCTAACATATCTAGTAATGCATACTAAATAATATATTAGAATTATAAAACAACATGGCATTTTCGGACATTGACTAAATGAGCATAATATATGTAAGGTTAGATTCAATGATACTTCATAAATGCTATAGAAAGTAGACATTTAATATCATTCGTTCAAGTTGTTAAATGCTAGCATTCTACAATGCTTGCATGAGTGTACACTATAGAAAGTAAGCCCTTTGCGGGTAAAAAAACGTGGGTCCTAATTTTATTAAAAACAATTATAGAGTTTTTGGTGGGGATTCGAGAAATTGTTGTTATAAGATCTCATACTTATAGGTTAGAGTTTTATCCGCAATCTTTTTTTAAAACTATCTAAAACTTATTGTACAAAGTATTGAATTATAAATTTCAAATTTCTTTTAATCTAAAAGTGTTATCGATTTTATCTCTATTATCATGTTCATCGAGTGAACTTAGAGTAGAACTATAAAATATACTAAAATCATTATATAATTTATAAAAATTAACATATTAATAAAATAAAACAAAAACAAAAAATATTCAATAAAAAAATATTATTTTTAAATGGATCTACTATCATTGTGGACCATGAGCGGTCAAAGTCAAACCTGTAGCATATGCTCAGGGCCGACCATGATTATCATTAATTTTTAAACATAAGTAATATAAATGATGATAAATAATATATTAATGGTATATAACTATTTTCATTGATGGTACATAAGTATCACACTATTTTTCTTTAAACTAGCTATAAGTAATAAAGCTTCTTCACTTAAATCAATAGCCTTTTCAACATGTTTTTATTTGTTTTAGAATATTTATATGGTAAAATATACTTTATTTTCTATACCTACTTCTTTAATTATATGATTTAATATATATTAGGTTGCGATTCATTCATTATGAAAATATATCGAGTTAACCTAATTTCGTTTTGGAAATTTGTTGAATCATGCTCAGGTTTAGTTTGAATCCATGCAAATGATCCTCTGGAACCACTTTGGTGAGTTTAAGTTAAGTTAAAGTTGTTCCAACTCCTTTCACACACTCATATTAAAGAGTTCATTTCTTGTCTCACAGATTGAATCACTTCATGTGTCATGAGTTTTGATTGGTTGAAAAAATATATTTAAATTAAAAGTTTAATTATTAAATATTTTTCTGACCGATCACAGCTCATGACATATAATAAGTGATACATATTATGAGACAAAAAGAGATATATTCACTATATGTTAGGGTTGATAAATCAATTCTATGTGGGGTTAAGTTGATTGATCAGTGAAACTTGTAAATTGCATGGAATTTAGTCGGCAAGTTTTCAAATCAATCCTTGAAGCCATTTACATAAGAAATAATATACTTAAACCTAGAAAATTAATTTCTGAACTCTATTTTATATTTTCTATTTTCTTTGTGACCACCATCTTTGTGCTACTAATAATTCTCATCTCTTAATTGGGCATTTCTTTTTTGGTGACATACTGTGATTTTATTTTTGGGAATGAAATTGTTCTATGGACAAAAAGTTAAAGAATTATTTTACGACTTGTTTAGATTAAATTGGGCTCAGCAAAAAAAAATCAAGAATAAAATAGAGTCAAGTTCAAGTGTAAAATCGAGTATTCACTCTTTTAAATTTATAAAACAAAATATGAGTTGTTTTTCATATAAAACTGGAAGTTGTTGCCAAAGTTTAACAGTGCGATTTGCAACAGCATTTTCAATTTTACAAGCATGCATTTATTTTGTAGATTCTTTTTGGGAAATTTGAGAACTAATTTTCTTCCTTTATGTAAAACAAAATGGGTGCTTTTGATAAATGAAATGGAGAATAATAGAAGGATGACACTAAAAATTGTAACCATTTTCTCAAATTGAGAGTGAAACAACCACGAGACCTCGTCTAAAAAATATCTCCTAAAGTAGGGAGTCGACTCCTCTCCATTATTGAGATGACAGCTATGTGGAAATATATAGAAAAATTAAATAATAATGACATTTAATTTGTATCTTTTGATTTACACTGATATTATAATTTTACCCTTAAAAATACACTTAAAGACATAATTTTTCCCTTAGTAATGGAGAGAAGTCTGACTCATAAAGTAAGATTATAATATTTCACTTTCTATCACTAAGAGGATAATATTCAATCTCATTCGATATAATGCAAGAGTTCATATTCCTTGAAAAGAGTAATTTTTGATGAGTTGAGCTTATCTCCATTACTTTAGTATTGAAATATGAGGAGAATAATAATAATTTTTTATTAAAAAAACTTAAAATCATGCATTTATTTAGTAGATTCTACATCAAAATCAAAGGTGCAAGTGTATCTAAGTTGAAAACTTGGGACTTAGCAGGTCCAAAACAGACTTGTATGATAGTATCCTTTAACTTTGCCGGAATAAATAATTAGAAGGACTTTAGTGTCAAATTTACTAAAGTTAGATACTCTTTTTGAAGTTATAAAATCAATTCAAATCCCATCAAAAAATGAGCAATGATTAAATCACTTTATACTATTGATTTTTGTGATTTTGAATTGTTGTAAGAAGATTGAATGTCTGAAATAAAAATAGATTCAAAATAAAATTTAAAATTTAAGGCATCTATTCTAAAACTCCATAATATTTTTGTGTTTTTCTCATCCTTTCTATATTTAGAGAGTTCGAAAAGGTAAGTTATTTTACTTTTTGATTGATTGAAAAATATATATTTAAATTTAAAATTTAATAATTAAGTATTAAAGTAATATGAAGATATGATCTATTTATATCTCACCTTCCCCTATAAGACTTTTGATGAGTCTCGCATTAGGGGGAAAATAAAAGTTAAAAGCAAAGTAATCTCTAAAAAATATTTTTTTGAGAACTAAAATGATGAATTAATTCCTGTGGTGCCTAAGGTGGCAAAATTGTTTTGCAAGTGGGAAGGATTTTAATTTGTAGTATATGTATCTTCTTCTGTGCATGAATATTGCTCAAGTTAACTTAGTTTTTGTAAATCCAATTCTAAGGTCGCTTTAGTATCCTTTACCTTCTACTATCGAGAAAGCGTTAGCTTAGTGATTTAAGATTATGCTAGATTCAAAATGATCAAAAAATTATTGATTCGGTTCCTCATAATGACATTTGTTAGGAGATACAGTTACTACTAATTGGCAAAACGGATTACAAGGAATTAAAAGGTATCGCAAACAAATATAAAGAAAGTGGTTATTGAATCCACAATGGCTTGGTAGATTATATCCTTTCAATTAAAAATTGATGTTTTAAGTGAATACTCAGTGGGTTGTTAGACTAGCTGCTGGCAACACAAAAATCAAAGTTGTAAAATAACATGAAAGAGATATGAGAATGAACCTTACATTTATTATCTGTACAGACTTGATTCTTAAAGTAAATTCATTTAGTAATGGTTATTGTATGTAATGACTTCAAAATTATTAAAGGTTAATAATGTCTTAGTCAATTGAACAATTTATGTAACAAAACTCTATGTCTAATAATTTTACTCATAAGATTAAGATATATGACTTGAATAACATGTATTAATGTCTACTAGTTCATGCATGCAAAGTTGAGTTAAATGAACACCTAAATTATAATAGTCGTTAATGTCTTGGTCTATACTAATATTTTTATGTCTAGTAGTCTAGATTAACAAAATTAAGTTATATGAATCGTCAAGCACATCTGTATGTCTAGAAGTCTATGCCGACAAGTTTGAGAGTTATAAAATTATAAGACTAGTTATATGTTTATATACTAATAAAGTAAAATGTATGAGATGACAAATAATACAACTGTCTGTCTAGAAAATGTATCAATTATAGAGTTATACAAGTCCAGAATTATGCAAGTACAAGACTAAGCATTTTATTCAATAATAATGCAATAAGATTATTAAACTTAAAGCAAGTATTAAGCACATACAAGATCTCAATGATAATCAAAACTTCATGATGTAATATAGATGAATCAGTTTGTATACGTCCAGTTTGTGATACATTCAATCCCAACAAGGAAGTACTTAGATACTCATGTCCACACAATGTAAAAAGATAGGGATAACACAAGACTCATGTGGTGGTAGAACCACTCACAAGTGAACATAAGTTAACTTTTATAGTACTTACATTTAGTTTCCATGATCTAAATGAGTTAAACTCTCTAAAACTTAGGAAAATCAATCTTACAAGCCAAATGTATCAAGTGTGTGTCTAATGGTTCGAGTTGAAAGTCTTTAAATAGTGTTTGCATACTAACTTATGCGTTGAACATAACTCTTCAACTAGCTAGACACGACCTTTAACCGCACCAACCTATACTAAACACAACTCATATTATTGATATTTGGCATATGACCGATCCTCACACTAAGAATGAACAATATCATTTAAAATCATATATCGTTCTGTAAAATCAATCTAAAATCCTCCTACGCAAATGAATATAATATTCATCCCAAAGTGAAATTTTAATTATTAATAATTAATTTACCTATAACACATGTGATTTCCAATTTGTACTAACCATACAAAATGCACAAAGAAGTACCCCTTCCATAAATAAATATAATGAGAAGTACAACTAGACTATTAAGGTAAGCAATATATTCAAATTTTGGAGTAAAATAGAATATAAAGGTTCCAACTACTACTCTATCTTGAAGCATGAGGCCACATTGGCGTTGAATTCGTGTGCTTAAATTCGTTGAGAGGTGTTTGTCTTGTTTTCCAACCCATCATTGTGTTTTCTTTTTCTTTTTATTCATTTTATTCACAGCTTCGCGCCCAAACGTGTGAACCAATAACTTCTCTCTCTAACTTACTCTTACTTCTTCTTCATGTTCTAAGTTATGACTCTTAAACACAAACTTTCTTTCTCTCTCTAAAAAAAGAAAGAAAGTAATAACTGAATCCGATGAAAGCGATACCTGTTGGGAGAGGCGGAACCGGGGAATTGAACTCGCCGAAAACACAGGGATACTCGTCCTATGGTGCAATGTTGCCGAAATTCCTCAACGATCTACGAAGCAATCACCACCAGGAGTTAGTTGAGATCACGTTAGAGCTCGAAGATAACGCTGTCGTGCATTGCAACGTTGCTCAATCCACCGGTAATGGTTCACCTTCTCCGTCGTCGAATCATGTTGCCGGAGATGAAGTTGACAGCGGAGGAGGCAGTGTCGGTGGTTCCTTTTCGAGGAGCCACTCGATTGCGTCGAGGATTCGGATGAAGTTGCCGTGGCTGAGATCGATGTCGTTGCGGAGCTCAGCTTCGTCGGAGAGTGTAGCCACGGTGGAGGATCCGGTGGTGACAGCGCGGAATGCTCGGAGAATGATATGGAAGCTTGAACGAACGAAATCGAGAGCGCAGAGAGCTCTGAAAGGATTGAGATTCATCAGTGAGAAGGAAGAAGCGACGGAGGAGATGTGGAAGAAGGTGGAAGAGAGGTTCAGGTTGCTCGGAAAAGAAGGTTTCCTCGCTAGAGAAGATTTTGGTGAATGCATAGGTATGTTAAGTCGGTTTCCGGTACAAGAATCTGTTTTCTCAAATTGTATCTTGAATTGTGTCTCGGATAATAATATTAAAATAGAAAAAATAATAAATTTTTAATTGATATATCATATTTTTATTAATTCTAAATATAATTGAGAATAGAAAATTCTTCCCCTTCATTAGATTGTAAGAAAGTAGCTTATGAAAATCTGAAAATAATTTATGTCAGTCACACTTTTCACTCATTTCATTTCAATTGAATGAGTAAACAAATCAAAATAACATGTAACGAGTATGGGGAATTCAAGCACTAATCATGAATTGTATGAGTTTAATTTTGAAGGATTCTTATATGCATGCAATACTAAATAAGTTTATTAAATCAAGTAATTATCCATGTATGAAGGTTTTAAATTATTTTGATGGTAATCAAATCCTCAACATCATGATTTAACATTCAATAATAGATCCAGATTTAACAATATATCATGTATCCAAAGTTCAAATTTATATCCACAACCACTACCGATATATTAAGATTATGAGAATCACCAAAATTATATTGCAATTATAATTATGACTGCATCGATCACATATATCTGTAATTATTCAAAACATCAAGGTTTTGAACTAGGAAGGTAAATACAATAAGAATGTATTGTAAAAATTGAATTAAATTAAAAGTAAGTTCTAATATATAACGTGTTTCTAGATAACGAAATATGACTTTAATTTTAATACATGCACAAAGGTTGGGTGGATCATGAAGTAAGCAATCCCATTCCTTAGTTGAGATGATAGATAATGCATATGTCATGGGAGAAACCTCATCACTTTTGTTCTACTGCATTTAGAAGAGAATCAGTTACATGCACACTTTAAATTCACCACTGAATATATTAGTTTATCTAGTAGGTTTGAAGAAAATAAAATTTCTTTTTAAGAAATAATAATATGTTTGGACACATTAGATAATTATGTTTGTGTTGAATTGGTTAATTAAAGGGATGGAGAATTCGAAGGAATTTGCATTGGGTATATTTGATGCATTGGCTAGAAGGAAAGAAAGGAAAGTGAGCAAAATAACCAAAGAAGAGTTGCATCAATTCTGGTTGCAAATTTCTGATCAGAGCTTTGATGCTCGGCTTCAGATTTTCTTTGACATGTAAGTCATCCTTAGTCACTCTTATCTTAAATATAATCGTGTTGTCTCAAATCTTATCCCAAATTTTCGTATTTGTTCATTGATAATGAAACAAAAACATCAACAATAATAAATATTTAAAAAATTTAATTAATATAATATTTTTCGCTAGTGAATGATAGAATTTTGGACAACACATCTTTATTCCCTTATTTTAATACGGGAAGATAAATAGGAGAAAAGAAATGAATTTGTTTTTTCACATTAAAAATAAATGGATTGTCTTTTTATTTCAGGGCAGACAGTAATGATGATGGAAGAATTACTAGGGAGGAAATACAGGAGGTAATTTGCGTTTATAAATTCCAAACAAAAAAAATAAGGGAGAAAGCACAAGTTTCTACTAGCATTTAGTAAAGGGTGATAGTATTATTTGTCTACCAGATTTTATAATTCATAACTAATTATTTAATAGTTTTCTTAACATTAGCCATAATAATTAATGATAAGAAGTAAATAAACTCCCCTTATTTTTGCAAAAAAATATTTTCAGGATAACAAGTAAATGAACTCCCCCTTATATCGTCAAATGAAGCAAGCCCTCCTCAAAGCCTTTTTCAAGCTTAGAGTTGGGTCAAGGTGCATCCTTTAAAATATTAAATACAAATACTCTAATATTGAAAAATAAAATGTTTATTTTTAATTTATTTAATACTTAAATTTCAAATAAAATTTAATATTTTATAATGACTCAAATATAATATTAATTAACTAGTAAGGCATACAAAGTGGTGTACTTTTACTCTACTTTTTGCTGTACATCATCATATGCTAGGTTTCAATTGTTATGAATACTTGTCTTCTTATATACATATATGCTTTTTAAATTAACTTTAAATATTATTGATCTTATGCATGCACAAAAATAAATTTTCACATATAAATGGACGAATTAACTAGTTTAGTAATAGATTTTTTGGGCATCAATTTAGTAAATCCTCGCTCATTGGTAGTTGTGCTTCACTTATTAGCTAATAGGTGACTTAAAAACTTAAACATCATTTTCGTAATACACTAAAATTAATATATAACCTTAAACATTAAAATATTGAAAAAAATGTTTATGATGTAAGGCCCCACTCTAAATATCATGTAGATTAATAGATTAAAGGTTTTATTCCTAGTAGTAATACTTTTTTAGAATAACACTCAGCATCTCTAAACTTACTCATGACATAATACTTTTTGTTACACAAAAAAAAAAATATACAAACACATATTATTATCATTACATTGAAAATATTTAAAAATAAAATCAGTCACACCATACTCATCAGAAAAACGAACAAAAGACCGTTGCCAAATTATGCTATTTCCTATTGCTGACATGAACCTCAAAATAATTGTATAATACTATGATCAATGTTCTGTTTTAAATTTTATTCCACAGCTCATAATGCTGAGTGCTTCTGCAAACAAGCTCTCGAAACTAAAAGAGCAAGCCGAAGGATATGCTGCGTTAATAATGGAAGAATTGGATCCAGAAAACCTGGGTTATATCGAGGTAAGAAAGGTTAATAGAGAGAGGATACAAATAAGAATAATCAATTACTTAAGATTATGATTGAATAGTTATTTGCCCTTTGTTCAGTTGTGGCAGTTAGAAATGTTGTTACTACAAAGGGATTGCTACATGAACTATAGCAGACAACACAGCACCACAAGTATAAGCTGGAGTCAAAATCTAACTGAGTTGAAGACCAAAAATGTGATGCAAAGATTGAACAAGAAACTCCAATCTCTTGCATCACAATATTGGAGGAGGGGATGGATTTTGATATTGTGGTTGTTAACCATTGCTTGTCTTTTTGCATGGAAATTTTACCAATATAGAAAAAAATCAACTTTCCAAGTCATGAGTTATTGTTTACCAATAGCCAAAGGTGCTGCAGAGACTTTGAAGCTCAACATGGCTCTCATCCTTTTACCAGTTTGTGGAAACACATTGACATGGCTTCGTTCCACAAGAGCCAGGAAATTTGTTCCCTTTGATGACAATATTAATTTCCACAAGGTAAGAGGGGTGCCAACCTTGAATATGATGTTTCTAAAGTTTAAGCTAGAGGTTAGTAGTGATAAAAAGATGGATTGCATCCATTATTAGAATTATACATTGGATAGTGCAAATTCTCCCATTACCATTTCATGTAGGCTTTTATTAGGAATGTGATCACAGGTATTGCCATCATCCAAATGCGATCTAATGTAACTATGTGATTGTGATTATTTTTTTAATATAATTGAATCTAATACGGTTTAATGTAACCATGATGTGGTTTGATATAGTCTGATACATTAGAGCAATATTATAGTTGCATTAAGTGGAATATCTTAAAAAATTCATTCTGACCCTGTCCTTTTTACAGATGATTGCAGTTGCCATATTGGTTGGAGTTGCTGTTCATGCATGCACTCATCTTGCATGTGACTTTCCACTTCTCATAAACTCATCTCCAGAAATGTTTTCACTTATATCTTCAGAATTCAATAACAAAAAACCTACATATAAATCACTTTTGGCTGGTATAGAAGGAGTAACTGGAATCACAATGGTTTCATTGATGGCTATCTCTTTTACATTAGCAAGTCACTACTTCAGGAAAAATGCAGTAAGACTTTCCCAACCCTTCAACAGACTCACAGGCTTTAATGCATTCTGGTATTCACATCATCTTCTGGGTCTTGTCTATGTTCTGCTGCTTATTCATGGATCTTCCTTGAATTTAACACATCACTGGTATCAGAAAACTGTAAGAATTTTAACTGCCATTTACATAAGCATGAGAGAAGTGAATATTGCCTTAGAGAAAAGTGAATCTTGCCTTATGGTATCTTTGTGAGTTAGTTTTGAAGGGTAAAAGAGAAAAGAAAATGAGTTGAGAGTCTGAAATACAAATAAAATTTTCACACCTAATAAAAAATAATAAGTCATTTTAATTATGTTTCTCATTACTCAAATTTTTAATAGGTGTCAAATTTTATTAGATTGGACATGTTTAGGACACAATTTTGAGATAACTGATCTATATTACATGAAATAGATGTATGAAATGACTCTCAAGTATTTCCTTCTCATTCAAAAACAAACTCGCAAATAGACAATTACACTAATTGAAGAAAGCTGAAAGCAATTTTTTCCTCTTAATTTCAGACGTGGATGTATATCTCTATTCCACTGTTGCTGTATGTAGGAGAACGTGCTCTTCGAACTTGTAGATCAGAACATTATTCAGTAAAAGTTCTGAAGGTAATAAAAGCAAATCTTCATTTTAATCTCGCAACTTTTAGTGGTAAAAGTAGAGTTTAGTGATATAACAAAATAAGAACAGGAATATACCTAAGATAATGAGAATAGCTGAATTGAGAAGTAGAAATGATACTAAGAAATTATAGGATTTGGATTTTAGGAAAATAACTGCATGCAATGTCAGCCATTATCCATTGGCGAA
Organism: Lupinus angustifolius; assembly: GCF_001865875.1. Lineage (NCBI taxonomy): Eukaryota > Viridiplantae > Streptophyta > Magnoliopsida > Fabales > Fabaceae > Lupinus > Lupinus angustifolius. Next base: position 1,309,265 of record NC_032022.1, read on the forward strand.
ATGATTTAGGGAAAATTTGGAGCTCAAAATTTTAGCAATGTGCATAATTTATTTATGATAGAGTATTGTAGTGACGTTTCATTTATATAGTCAACCGACCTAGTAAGATTAAGACTTAGTTGATGTTATTTTGCAATACCAACCATCAGTTCCCAACAAAGCAAAAAACCATGATAACTCAAAAAATAGAAGCCATTGGATTCATGATTGCAACTTCGGGACAAAATCCAAATTATCTATTTAGAGTACTTATCAGTTAATCATAATCTTAGTTTTTATTTCATAGAAAAATATAATATAGTAGAACATTGTCATAGATAAGTTGGGTTAGTGTGAAAGGACAGGTAGAAACAAAAAGTAGATGAAGTTGAAGGTAAGCCAATAGCTAGATGCAGGGATAGAAGTCCCAACAAAGAGTAGAGTAACTGGCATTTTGTCTGCACCATTTCCTGCCCAAGCTAAATTGATTTGTTTGAGAATTTATGCTGTGTTTAAATTGGAAGAACGGATGAGCAAGAGAAAAATAGAATGATTCAAAGCCTTTATTTTAGACAGCTCATCAGAGGAATGTGATTTATTCAAATTAAATCCCAAAGCAAAAGGAATGAAATTTCTCTCATTTGTACTGCTTAATGCTTATCTTCCAAATGATGGAAGAAAAACTCCCTTCTTTACATTCCCTTCATCCCTTCCCTTAACCTATCTTCTTCTCTGTTAAAAAACTGAGACATGCATGAGGATAATAACATAACAAGAGAAATACATTTTTCCATGTAAGTTTTCTAACTTTGATCTAGCAGGTTTCAGTGCTACCAGGGAATGTCTTTAGCTTGATCATGCCCAAGCCAAATGGATTCAAATACAAGAGTGGACAGTACATATTTTTACAGTGCCCAAAAATCTCTCCTTTTGAGTGGTGAGTGGCACTCTAGACTCAGGTATATTATCAAATGATCCTAAGTTTTATGGTATGAGAAGGTTCAAATAAGTGTCTCCTTTTTAGGCACCCATTCTCCATTACCTCAGCACCAGGAGATGAGTACCTGAGCGTTCATATTCGCACAGTCGGAGACTGGACACAAGCCCTTAAGCTGCATTTTACCAAAGATAACAATTTACCTTCAGCTAATGGTTCAGCAACACTTGATGTAGTGGAAATGGATAAAAGAGGGTAAAATATACCAGATATATGTTTTTCATGCATGCAAATTATGCTATGATAAATTACTCAGTAGAATTATAATATACAGACAGCCGAGACTGCTTGTCGATGGCCCTTATGGAGCTCCTGCACAAGATTACCAGAATTATGATGTACTACTACTCATCGGATTAGGAATCGGAGCAACACCATTCATTAGCATTCTCAGAGATCTTCTCAACCACACAAGAACAAGTGATGAACATGCGGTATTATTCATACTCTGGCTTGCCTTTACATAATATTGATTTCATTTCCACATTCAAATATGAATTTTTCATAAGGTCATATGCAGGAGTCAAACATAGAAACAAGCAGATCAGATGGGAGCTTGAGTAGTTTTACATCTTCAAATTTGACACCAGAAAGAAATAAGAGATCACAGAGGACTACGAATGCTTATTTCTACTGGGTTACCAGGGAACCTGAATCTTTTGAATGGTTTAAAGGAGTAATGGATGAAGTTGCAGAAATGGACCACAAAGTATTAGATATGATGTTTTTAAAGTTAATCTAATATACCATCATTGATACAAAAAAGAAAAATCTATTATTACGACACAGTTTATGACTATCCTTGCTGTTGTTGTTTACCATGACTCAGGGTCAAATTGAACTTCACAACCATCTTACAAGTGTTTACGAGGAGGGGGATGCAAGGTCGACCTTAATCAAAATGATCCAAGCACTAAACCATGCCAAACATGGCGTTGACATCCTATCAGGCACTCGAGTAAGATCTTCAGTACCTTAAGTTATGAAGATATAGAACTATCTGTTTCAGTTCACAGTGATATCACACTTGAGCATGACATAATTTGTTGTTTGTCTGTTGCAGGTAAGGACACACTTTGCTAGGCCTAATTGGAATGAAGTTTTCACCAAGTTAGCTTCCAAACATCCCTGTTCTACAGTAGGTAAGTTACTTGCTATAAATGCTCAACTATTCCTCGAAAATGAGATTCAGATTTTTTCATTTTTCCTCCTGCAATATTTGGACAACAGATATCACAGAAAGACTGGCATATGGTTTGATGCATGACCATTATGTGTAGTATCATAGTTTTCTTTTTCTTCTGTGAGGATTTCTTATCCTCTTTTTGTGATTATCCTCATTCTCATCTACTTCTATTTCTTTTTCTATCAAAATAATATATTTGGAAAACAAATAACCGCTAAATAGCTTAACCTATGCAATGCTTCACCTGAGGTTCAACCGAAGTCCTCTGTGCTGTGCTAGACAAGGCTAAAAGTATACTTAAAATAGGACAGGCTAATTTTTTCATGAAAGAAAAAACAACGAAAATAGGCAATGGGGTAGAAATAAAGTAGGTCCTGATCTGTGCCCAAAAAAAGTAGTCGCTGATCTAAACAACCTGCTTTACAAGTATGGGTCTAGGACTTCCAACGAACCGTGAGAGAAATCCAGTAATTATATATGCAGTGTTATCTTTTCATCGCCTGTTTTTCAATAATAAACTTGAAAACGCATTTCAACAAACTCCTCTATCTTTATTTCCAATCAAGAAAAGGTGTTTTATGACAGAAGAATAAAAGGTATTTGCTTTAGAGAATAAAAGAATGCAATATATGCTTGGAAGAATAAAAGGAAGGCCCATAGTTAGGAAAAGTTCGGGCAGTTAACTAATTAGAGGGGGTCAGTTAGATAAATAGAGGGAAAGGGTAGAAGGAAAGCATTTAAAAATGTATTTTGTGAGAATAGAGCTATTGCTCAATTGTGAAATGGGAGATCACTGAAGGAGGGTTCTTTTCTAAATTAAAAATGCTACCACAAATCCTCTTTTAGTGAATTTCAATAAAAAGGTAATAGTAGTTGAGATCAAAAACAGTAAAGGCTTGTCACAAACCAGCCCTCTTTACATAGAAAGCACATGCAGAGAGGTACGGAACTGATGAGGGATAAGTCAGTTTAAGAGGGGATTCAGAGGGAGACAAGTAGTTCCAACTGCAACCGTATACCTCAACCCATTTTGATTACGTCATAGTATTGTCTAAGTTTTAAAAATAGGATGAGCATTGGCGCAACAGTAAGGTTGTTTGCCTTGTGAGCTACAGGTCATGGGTTCAAATCCTAGAAACAGCCCCATCGCTTGCGAGAAGGCTGAGCACATCCCTCCTTAGACTCTACTAGGTGGGAACCTCGTGCATTGGACCGACCTTCTATAGTATTGTTTAAGTTTTAACAAGCAAATGATGCATGGAACTTGCAGGGGTGTTCTATTGTGGGATGCCAGTTTTGGCAAAGGAGCTAAAGAAGCTATCACTTGAGCAAAGCCACAAGACAACTACACGCTTTGATTTTCACAAGGAGTATTTCTAAAATAGGAAATGATATTTAAACTTTTGTTTATTCTTCTGTAATTACCAATTAAACAATTCAAAAGGGAAATTAATAAATGCTTAGGTCATGGTAGTAGGGAAGCAACATGTAATTGTAGTATTTGAAGGCCTACTATTTAATAAACAGAGGAAAATATACAGAGATTTCATTGTCAGGCAAACACCATTCAAGCATGTTTTACACAATGCAAAACTTCATTCGGCAAGTAGACATGCGTAGCGCAAACACAAGATTCTTGCTAACATTCTACTCTGGTAAAGATGAATGTACTATTCATAATCTTATAAAGTTATTGGCAAACTACTTGAGATCTACGTCAATAAACAAGAAGCGTTTGGCCAATAAATGAAAAAGGATAGACTCAAGAGTACTATAACCTGTCATATGGGTGGGAAAAGAACGGGTCAAGCTAAGCCGTAACACAAACTCGTTTGGCCTGTGTTCCAAACTCAAGGCCAGGCCAGAACTATAAACCTGATACTGGCCAACTTTTAAGGCATAACCTGGCCTACGTCAAAGCCTGACCTAGCCAGTGAGACTATCTAAAGGCCTACCATTCATGTGTAAATAGACCAATAGGCATTTGCCTGTAAATATGCCAATATTTACAGGTCTTCACATGAAAATTGGTCAAGTAGGCCTTTAATTGTAAACAGACAGATAAGCCTTCACCTTTAAATAGGCTAATAGACATTCATGTTCAAATTAACTGAAAACTATAATAAAATATAAATAACATCATAAATTTAACATACCCAATCATCTAATAACAACACAAAAATATAAAAAACCATTCATCCACACACGACAAACTATCTTATTACAAAATAATACTATGAACAATGTGAAAGGGCTTCAAGAAAAAAAATTATCTTTAATAGATAGATATGCAGAGAGATTGGCATACTTTGTTGCATACCCCTTTTGAGTAGTTTCTATTTGTGTTTGCAAGGATTTCTTGTCCACTTGCAACTTTCTCCTTTATTTTTTAACAAGAGATGTATATTAAATTGGCCAGCCTAATAGGCTTAAAAGAATTTATTGAAGTCTGACTCCGACCATATTGATTATATAGGCTCTTTAGAAAGCCTTAGCCTGACCTGTTTGTCAAATAGGCTCGACGAGACCTTAAATTGGCTACGCCATATGCCCCTATTCAACAACCTGACCTATTACCACTCCTAAAGGAAAAATTAGTCTACCAAGATAAAAAGCAGAAACTTCGAAAACGTGTATTGCAACTCAACTTGTGAAAGTTTTCTGCATAGGGGAAGATTACACTTTGAATCAAAAACCTGTCAAACTTTGATCATTTTTTACAATGAACTAAACCTTAAACACAATCACTGTCTATACTAATAGGTCAAATATTTTCCCTAAAACAATTTATCAAACAAATCTCATACCAAATCAGTACCTATAATTAGAACATCAACAAATATGTAACATCAATTATCTCTGAGACGCTTGAGAATATTGGAAGCCCAACGTCTAACACGTCCTCTGAGTGTGTAACCAAAAGCTACTCCACCAATAAAGAAAATTGCACAAAGTTTTGAACATGCCCAGTAAGATAATACATTGCTGCAACATAAAATAAGTTGAAAAACATAAGAAAATTGAATAATCAAAAGAAAAAAGAAGAAGAGAAGAGTGATATACCTAGAAGGTCTAGTAGCTAAAACAATGGAGGAAGGTAAATTAGGAGAAGCTAATGCAGCAGAGATTCCAATGCTTTGTTCAGCGCCGCCATTAAGATCCAAAGAAGAAGAAGATTTGTTGGAAGTTGGAACTGAAACCTTATTAACCGCTTTCCGAACAGTGTCCATTGCTGCAATTTTCTCAACTTCTGATGTTTTTTGTTGCTACGATGGTCAAATATTGTTATTTTTTTTTCTTACATTAATGGACTTAAGCCCAAAATTGTTTTTTTCTTTTGAGGGAAATTTTGAACCTTGGAGTTTTTTAAAACTTTTCTTTAACATTTCGTAAAATTTATAGTGGTACAAGAATAAAAATAAAATAAAAAGTAAAAGTCATTTTAGTAAAACTCCACAAACATTGCCGATTCTGCTAGGGCACGGAAAAAATAAAAAGCTAAAACTCCAACACCAATGCCAATTTACACATATATATTAAAATAACAAGGGGAAACTCCTTCTTCAATAAGGGTAGAAACAGGCCAGACCACCTATCAGAGGCCTATTACCTGGCCTATAACAGGCTAGGTCAGGCCAGGCTTTTTTCACGAACAGGTCAGGCTCTGACTTTCTAAAAAGCCTATTTTGCTTAACAGGCCAGACTTTAGGCCACCTAAAAGGCCTATAAAGTCTAACAGACCGGCCTATTTAGCTATATTATATAAGAATGTTGAAATTATACTATTTTAATATAAGCAATATTATTATATATGTGTAATATTAATATAAAAATGTATATAAAAATATAATTTAATTATTATAATTAGATGGGCCTAACTAAAAATAAGCCTATAAGCCCATTAAAATGTAGGCATGGTAGCCTATTTCATAAGCATATAGTATAATAGGCCTTTAAACAGGCTAACAGGCCAGACTTTTAAACATGCCAGGCCTAGGCTTTGAATTTTTTTTTAAACAGGCTAACAGGCCAGGCCCAGGCTCCTATGTGCTATATAGGTTGGGCCTGTTTAAGGCAAAGCCTGGTCTGGCCTGTTTCCACCCTTATTCTTCAATGACGATTTGTGAAGGAAAATATTAAAAAAAAACTCCACCAGGGTTGCCAATTTTAGTGAGACCAAGAGAAAAAGAAAAACTAAAACAGCTATGTGGTAGTCGATTTTCATAAAAATACACCACTTTAGTAATTAACAAAAAAAAGTTACACTACTCTGATAATTATTTGGTGAAACAAAACTGAGTAAATCTCCCCAAAATCTTTACATTTCTAGAGAACCCAAACAAATTTCTCATAAAAAAGAGAGAATACTAGTCTCACAAAGCAAAAGAAGCTAGACTCCAAGTAAAGCCACATCACGAGAGCAAGTAACCAGAGAAAATGATAGTGAAAGAATATACATCACTGAGATAGTGATTTTTTTTAATCAGAATTTTTTTAATTTTTTTTTAGAGTGGGACATGAGCAATTTCTACATGGTAGTAAATTGTCTTAACACAATGGTAATTGTCTTTATATTATAACTGTCTTTTATTATATATAATTGATTGATATCATAACTAAAAGGGGCAGTCACGCACTCTAAAAAAGATTAGTTTCTTATCCATAAGTTGAAGATATACATTTGGTAGTACCAAAAAAATAACGAACCTATCCAATAGCATTGTCACTTTCTGGCTTCCTGGTGACAAATTGTTCATCCAAAATACAGAACTTTTTTTGTAAAGAACTAATGCATTTCGAGTTGCATGATTAACCCTTCCAACAAGTGTTAGCTCATATGAATCCAAATTACATAACTGTATGTTTGTAAGAGAATATGGTTGTTTTGAATTGGAAAATCCTTTTATTTTCTCCCTGCATTTGCAAGTGTGACCATGCTTAGTAAGAATAACAACAAGACATGTATTCATACATTTTAGAAATTCGAGAAGGATTATCAACAAGGTAGAGACATTCAAGCATAATAACAATCAAGATTTACAATTACATCCTTCTCTTAAATAGTAGAAATCCATGGCAAACTTGAATGCTACAAGATACAAACTAAAACATTGAAACTTGCTTTGACATTGCCTTTTTCCACTTCCTGCATCATATATATATATCCAAACCCATATTAGCATAGTTATCAAAATTACAATAAAAAACTTGAGCACTGATATGGAGCACAGTGAGGGTTTTGCTTTCTCTATTGCCGGCAATGGCAATAATGTCTGCCACCTGATACTGGCGGCGGATACTCCGATAGTATCAATTGAACAGGTTTCATTCCGGGACAATTTTTTTTACCATAGAGTTCATGTCCTTGTGAGAGAGGATGAGGATTTCTTAGCAAATGGGTTGGTTTGTATAGTGCAGGTTGATGGCAACAGACTCATTCCTAGAGTTCTGAATGATGAAAGTTTAATCAGGGATCTGAGCAACCCTTGTCAAGATGACCTTGTAATCAAATAGCTTGGGGAGAGAATTGGTTACAGAACTATGGTGTAAAGACTCGAGGCTTTATGGCATCTTTCAGGCGACTTCAAGTTAATGGATGTTGAAAATGGTTTTTACATGGTAAAGTTTGAGTATAAGGGTGATAGAGATAAGGTCATGAATGAAGGGTTGTGGCTTATCTTTGATCATTATTGACGTAACTCGGGAGTCTATAGACAGGAGTGCAAGGAATGCGTAAGAGATATCGACAGGGTCTATAGCAATACTGTAAGTCAGTGCAAGGAGCCTAGATTGGTCAAGTGGTTACCTCTGCCAGATGGTTGTTATGAGCTTAACGTTGATGGGAGGGCCATCGGGAATCCAGGCTGCGCTGGGAAGGGTTCGCTGGTTATATTGGCACATCGACAAATATGCATGCTGAACTCATAGCTATTCGGATGGGGTTACAGATTTCCTGGAGTAGAGAGATTCGGGTCCCCTTTGTGTCATTCAGATTCAAAAATGGCTACTGGCTTCAGAGGGGGACGTCAAGACACCATAAGTACGCTACTGGCTTCATTAGGGTCCCTTTTTAATATTTTAACATTAATTTATAATTGTAGTTCATGTTTTCTCTAGGCACATGAGTCTTTTTAATATTGTACATTAAATCAAACAAGTCCTTGAACGCAGTAAAACCAAATGTTTATGCACATCCAAGACAGAATCAAAGGCCAAAGAAATAACAGATAAACTGAAGCACAGCTTCATTAAATTTCTCAGGAGCGTATTCATGAGAAACACGAAGCTGTGCTTTTATAAGAAAGCCACTTAAAACGCTGCAGAAAAACCCATGTTGAGCTTGATAAATATTATACTGGTATATTGTGATTATTTTCCAATACCAATCTTTCAATAAGCTATCACTCTATCAGCACCTGTAATACCCGGAAGTGTCTAAAATTACCAACAAAATAGTTATATAGAAGATTTATTTACAACAAATTCACTAACCTCAATCTATGGATTCTGTTGTTTGAGATTGTTGCTCCTCAAATAAAGTCTGTAGCCTCTGCAGTAAATATCAAACCCTAGTGCTTAGCCAAAAGAACATAACCTACTCCAGAAATACACAACTAAATCTTTTTCATTTGCTCCTCCTATTTGTTAATTGCTTTTGTTAAGGGCACTCAACCTTTCAGGTTCTTCTCATCCTTAAGTTAATGTTGTTAATTATTGGCAAAATATAATACTATATGCTATGTTCACTTTCTACCTTGACCGAGCTTCCAACTTCCTCTAGTTTCTGCAGTAGTAGCAGCTCTCCGGAAGGAGTGGAATCATGTCTCAATGACTTTGAAGGAGACATCTGCAAGTGACAGAACACATTGATGAGGAAAGAGGATGGAGATAATAAGTAGCCAACATGAACAAAGAGAGTTATAATCGATATCTTAGAGTTTTCTGCATAATGACATATAATTGGTCACCCGGAAGCAAAAAAGACAACAAAAACCGTAGTGAAAAATATCACTAATTTATTCCTAGCACATAGGTTTTAGAAGTAAGGACCTACCATCAGAGGTGGAACATCTTCTACTTGAGAGACCTGTCTTGAATATATCTCATTTCTCATATTAGATAGGCGCATCATAACGGCCTGAAAAGAATTGAAGGGATGCAAAAGACAGTTCCATATAACCTTATGTTATCAACTTAAAGTGACAGATAAAAAGGAGATCAAGTTTTCTATCGGATGGACTTTTTTTGGGGGATAGGTGTGGGTTGGTAGGGTTGTCCAACACTACGGAATACCTTCCTGAATGCATTTGGATTTGCAATGCCCTGGATTTTAACATCATCACTGGTTGACCTTCTTACACCAACATTTTCAATTCTAAGAGAAGAGACACCAAAGCGTGATTGCAAATATCCTGCGATTAGATATAATCGAGTAATTGAAACTAAATACAAAAAAGGCCGAAAACTTAGGGAAACACAGAAGAAAACTACATAAATTGCACCTTGTTCAACCACGACATCTGCCACAGAATGCAATAAAACATGCTTCTCTTTGTGCAGTACCCCAAAACACGGAAACGGTACTGGCCTGGTCACCTAAGCTAGACATACATATACAAGTCTTAGTAAAATGTCATGGCATACTTATATACAAACATTTGCATTCACACATGATTAAGTAGAAAGCTGAAACCAACCACCCATGCATCAGGATCCTCTCATGTTACCAACGAACTTGACAAGTCGTGTTAGGAAAGATGAAAAACACAAAAAAAGATAACTAACGAACTCTAAACAAATAACGGTAAGTCCTGAAATAGCACGAGAGCATCCTCATCTAACTTAGCAGTCCAACACCCCTCCCCAAAATAAAAATAAAATAAATAAATATTCAATTTCATCTCCAAGAAAACTTTATGCTGAGGAATGAAAACTCTCAACTTGATCTCTAATAATCTCAAATGTCAGTCTAAGTAGTTCCTGATCCCTAACAGGACTACCATGTTCTAAATTTCAGTCGACAATTACAATTGGGACCAGCGGTTTTGCCAATCTCCGCTATTACATTTTGGATGCAATTACCAGAACCAAATCCAAGTCGACCACATTTTCCCACAAAATGTCCGCAATTGCATCAAATGCCGCAAACCACCACAACCACAAATGTCCGCAAATCATCCCGTGAAAATAATTAATAGTAAATACCCAATGTCATCCCCGAGGGAAAAATGTGCCTCCCCAATTTGGTACTTAAGAAATGAAGAATCCCAATTACCAAGTAACTCCCCAAGAATCGCAATCGACAATACAGGGACTAATATGTCCTTAAATTTGGCCATGAAATAGACTAATTTGACCGACATTTGAGATTATCGTACACTAAATCGACCAAGTTCAGATTTTTTCATCAGGGACTAAATTGGGGGTACATTTTGTCTCATGGGTGATGATAATGGTACTCACTCAAAAAACTAATTTCACCCTGACACCATTTGAGGTTGTTAGGATTAAGTTTTGAGGGCCAAAATTTCCTAGAAGATGAAATTTGCTATCTAATCAAATAAAAATTGAAACTTTATGTTACAAACATAATATACCCAAGTTACAAAATTAAATAACTGAATACAAATAATTAAAATAAATAATTTGAAAAAAAAAGGGTGATAATGTTATTACCTTGTAAACAATAGCATGATGAGTAAGATATAGGGTTCTAGACCTAATATCTTTCCTAAGTATGAATCTTCTAATTGGGATATAGAGTAACATGATGAATCCAATGCCCCATGCTAAAATCAACAACATTGAGTATAGAACCCATTGCACTGTGTGATACTTTATGAAATTCTCTTCCGTTTCTTGAAACGACGCCGTATATAACACCGGTTCTTCTTCTTCATCTTCAGTTTTCTGCAACAATTGCTTTTGTAAGCTATCAATTTCCACTACCTCTTCTTCTATTGTTCCCATTTTTGGGTATGGATCATACCTGTTTTTACATTAGGTTGGCATTAATGTTAAAAAGAATGTCAAAGATATAGTAGATTTAATAAGACAAGTTATCTCTTATTCATTTATGAATATAAAACTATCAATTAAGACATTAGTCCAGTGTTATAAGGCATTACTGAATCCAATATCAAATTGAATGATATTTGTTGGCAAATGAGGACAATATGAATCTCATGAGAGATTAGTTTTTTACAAAAATAATGTTAGGAATATAACTATTTTTGTTGTGTATGTTTATATGAATAGAGAAATATATGCACAAATAGTATAAATATTTTATACACTATTAATCATCATTTACTATTTATTTTTAATTATTATTGATTCTTCAAAAAATAATTCAAATTGTATTTTAACTTCTCTCTAAATGTTTATACTAACGCTCTTATATGAATTGTTTTTCATTTGTACATTTTATCATATTATTAAAATAATACTTAGCACAAATTTATATTAAGAAAAGAGGGAAGTTATAGACTTCAACAATTTGGATATACATTATGAAGAAATTGGTTGGGTAAGTTTTGTAGAGCCATGAAATATCTTGTAATGTATAAATACAAATGGTTGAAATCAATTATTTCCAATTTTCTCATTAGAAATGTGTGATATTACACAAAGAATATACCAAATCATAAAATTTGAATACTATTTGAAAAGAAATTCTTAAAATTAGTTAGAAAATTTGTAATCCAATTGGATATTGGAATTCCAAAATTGGTTAGTTTAAATAATTAATTTAAGAAACGAGCTAACTTAAATAATCAATTTTAAAAACTACTTTCAAAATTAATTTTGTGAAGAATCAACTTAAATTATTATTACTATTATTACTTTTACAAAAGAAGATGTTAATCTAACAGTGTAAGATACTACTTATTGGGAGGAGCAGTCACAACCCCAAAATGGAATAATTCTTTAATTAAAAAAAGTAAAAAAAAAATACCATTAATAATACCAAAAAAAAAAAAGTTGAATTATTTTTAACACCTCAATTAAGCCCATATTAGTTCTCACTAGTTCGGTCTTCATAGTGATAACCGGTCTAAGTCTAATGGGCCTAACATTTGGGCTTGGATTCGGGTCACAAAAACACATCAAAATAAATAGAAACGTTAAACCCTTCTTCAGTTCTTCTTCTTCAGTGAGAAAAAAAACAAAAGATGCAGAAGAAGAGTGATAAACCCAATAAAGAAATAGCCGAAACAAAAAATAACGAGAAGAAGAAGGGTCAAATAATAAATAACAATAATGATGTTTTTTCTTCTTCCTCTTTCTCTAGCCTTGGTCTTCACCCTACTTTATGTCACCAACTCCACGGTATTTCAATTTTTTTCAACTCCTCTAACTTCTTATTATTTGCTCGTTAGTCCCTTATTGTTTTAGTTTAATTGAAACATTTTCTTTGTTTAACAGAAAGAATGGGATTTGAAGCTCCAACGTTAGTGCAAGCTCAAGCAATTCCTGTTATTCTTTCAGGACGTCATGCGTATTCTTTTTTCTTTCACTTTTATTTTTTTAGTTTTTTTTCGGCTATGATTTATGATAGAATATTATGATATTTATCTCGGTAGGACCAGCCTTATTAATATCGTGCCAATTATCAAACCGGTCAGATGACTGATATAATGGTACATTTGTTGGTTTAATCATTACTTTTTAAATATACTATTTTTTTTAATATAAATATTATTATTTGCAACATGTAATGTAGGAATGATCATGTTACAAACGAGGTTCAAGTTTTGAATCCTTTATGTGTTGTTTTGAAATATGAATTTTGTCATAGGCACACCGGTTTTGACACTACAATATAGTTTGACTGATATTTTCCGAGTTTGACTGCTTTAATTACATATCCGGTATAATTGTCATGCTGGTAAATAGGGTCCGGTTGAATTGGCCGATATTGATAACTATGGTTAGGAGTACATTATGATGTGGTTTGATAATTGATTAATGAAGCCGACAAACATGTTGGAAATGGCTTGACTGATTTTGTGTTCTTTAATGATAAATTTTAGATTGGTTAATGCTGCCACTGGTACTGGGAAGACTGTTGTGTATTTGGCTCCGATTATTCATCACTTGCAGAGTTATGAGAAACGAATCCAGCGTTCTGATGGAACATTTGGTGCGTGCTTTTTTCTTTTTTTTAATTTTATACACTTGCTAGTTAGTTCTATTTGTAATCTCAGTATTTGCAAACTCATCTTTTCATTTATGTAACTTTGAACACATGACATATATTATTAATATGGTAATTACTATCCATCATGTTATATTACAAGTATGTAGTGATGAGATTATAAAAGTAAAACTTTCCGTAACCAATTATTTTGCTACTTATGTTCTTGACGCTTGATCCATGTGGAGAATAAACTCAATGTAGGAGAGATGGTAATATTGCAATGAATGAGTTAACATACTAGACATGATAGGATTAAGAATGAACACATTAGAGATTAAATTGAGGTAAAACACCTATTGTAGCCCTAATAAAAGAATGTAGTTCAGACGTAAGGTAGCCCACTATTTAAAGGCAGAGAGACCAAGAAAAACTTTAACTTGAAAGACTAGAGAGAATTAGGCAAAGGTTTTATGTGAAATTGTGTTGGTGACTGATTTGCTATTTATATACAACCTAGGATTGAATTTATGTTTAGAAGGAGATTAATAATACCCCATCTCATAAGTAAATGTATGATGCAACCTTGGAACATGAAAGGCTAAGTGCATATATCTAAAATTAAATTGGTACGAATCACAACACTCTAGGTGAAACCATTAAAAAGGATTTACTTTAAGTGGTTTGTCAAAAACATCAATAGCAAGTCAACAACAACCAAACATTTTCTCATTAGGTGGGATTGACTACATGGAAAAACAAATTCATAATGTCCTGATGTAATTTATGACTGTAACTGTGTAACAACAACAAGGCTTGATTGTTGTTGTCGATATATTTTATCACATTAGGACATTATGGTGTTGTTTGTTCCATGTAGCCAATCTCACGTAGTGGGAAAAGGTTTGGTTGTTGAATGTCAAGGTTCACCAAATTTGCTTTCAAAGTGACTGACTTCATGTTACTTGTTTAGAAGAAACAATAGTTCAAAGATTAAAGATGATACATGTTGTAATGTATTAATTACACCCTGTTATAGTGTCAAGAAATATGATTTTTGTTTTTGTTATGGCAACTTCATCCCATATTAATCATGGATTGATTCGTTGGCAACAGCGTTGGTTCTTGTACCGACGCGTGAGCTATGTTTGCAGGTTTATGAAATTCTTCTGAAGTTATTGCACCGGTTTCATTGGATTGTTCCGGGATACCTTATGGGTGGTGAAAATAGATCAAAGGAAAAAGCCAGGCTCCGCAAAGGTATAAATCATGTTTGTGCACCACCAGCACCCCTCTTTTCTCTTCATCTTTAAAGTTCCCTTTTTAGTAAGTTGCTCAAAATTCCAATTAACAAAATGATCGAAAAGAATTACTCCCTCCAGTACTTTTTATAGGACCCTTTTGGGTTGTTTCACGAGAATCAATGAGGAAAGTTAATATGGTTAATTTAATTTAATGTGCCTAAAATTAGGTATATACTTTCAAAAGTACCCTTCATAATCACGCACCACTCGTTCTCTATTTCGAATACATTTTTATTAATTATACATAATTAAATAATGGTGTAATGGCAATAAATATAATTCATGTACATAAAAATCTGGAAGGGAAGGGCCAAAATCAATCTCTTAATGGGGTCCTATAAAAAGGGCTAAAGGGAGTATAAAAGAATATAGATAAGTGCTATAGTAACTTTATTAATGTTAAAAAGAAAATTTATATATCCCAGAAAAGCTATGTCATATTGACAGAAAATGTTTAGTTGTGCTTTCTCAGTTTCTCATGTCTGAAGCTCAAAGTATGACTTTTATAAATCTTGATCAAATTTATAGCCTTTGTTGTTCCTATTTTTAGGCATTTCAGTTCTCATAGCAACTCCTGGGCGCCTTTTGGATCATTTGAAGAATACAACTTCGTTCGTGTACACAAATTTGCGTTGGATAATTTTTGATGAAGCTGATCGGTATGGTTTTCATTTATTGCTGCAATAGAAATTATCATATGCTGTCATGGTGAATGTGGCACTGCTTTCTGAATGTATTAGTTTCTTTGTTATATATTTCTCATGGATGAAATAGTTTGATATATGTTCCTTTTTCTTACAGAATTTTGGAATTAGGATTTGGAAAAGATATACAGGAAATATTAGATCTTTTAGGTTCAACGAAAGCAGAGAATGCAGTTCCAAGCCACTCTAAAATTCAAAGACAGAACTTGCTTTTATCTGCCACCTTAAATGAGAAAGTGAACCACCTTGCTAAAATTAGTTTAGAGAATCCAGTGATGATTGGTCTCGATGATAAAAGAGGAGAACCAATCTCGACAATTGAAAGCCTGGATACTTCAGGATCTGATGATGACAATGAAGGCAAGATTTCCATTAAAATACCAACAATTGGAGATTATAACGTCCCCACACAGTTGATTCAGAGATACATGAAAGGTTTGAGATAATTAGAAGTTTCTTTCAGTGAGCTTTCTAATGTAACATTTTTAAAATCTGAATTCCCTGAATGGATTACTATGCAGTGCCTTGTGGTTCTCGCCTTCCTGTACTACTTTCACTTTTAAAGCATCTTTTTGATAAAGAACCTTCACAAAAGGTAAGGCTTCACTTAAATCTTCATCCCCTTAGACATTCATTTAATTTATTTCTTATTTGGTTTCGAATTAGTAGATTTTGCACCCTACGTGCTCTTATTGTTTTATTGGTAGAAGTATTGTCAATAGGTGTAGAATGACATGACCTGTAAATGAGTCATGTGAGTTTCTAGTGTAATTTTGTCAGAAATGTTTAGTCAAAGACTAAAAAGATCTCGTATATATGTGCCATTAAGAAGACTTTCTTACCAAAAGACACTCCGAATTATCTTGGTTACAGGACTGGAACTTATATTCAGCATGAATGAATCTATAACTATCTTTCCCCTTGCTTATTAAAATGTGATGCCTTATGAGTCACATTTCACCTATTAATTCCACAGGTTGTGTTATTCTTTTCAACATGTGATGCAGTAGACTTTCACTATTCACTGTTAAGTGAATTCCAATTTTCATCCTATCCACAAACCGAAGGAGGGACGAAGCAGATGTTTATTGGATGCAAAACTTTCCGGTTGCATGGTAATATGGAACAAATAGACCGGAGAACGGCATTTCAGGCCTTTAAAACTGAGAAATCTGCTCTACTTTTGTCCACTGATGTTTCTGCTAGAGGCCTGGATTTTCCGAAGGTTCGATGTATTATACAATATGATTCTCCCGGAGAAGCTACTGAATACGTGCACAGGTATCTGCCCGTGTTATGTTTGTTTTTACATCCCTCGACACAAATGTCAGCCTGAAGATTGGAATAAATTTTCCAGTGATTAGTTTGTTGAATTGCTGACCCTGGCTTTACCCCATCTAGTTAGTCGACCCACCTAATGGGCTAAGGCGTGAAAACTTTAATTTGTGTTCGGAATTGTGTGTCCATATCCTATAATTTTTAGAATTTGGTGCTCCTGTGTCTTTGTCTGAGTCGTGTCAAGTGCTCGTGTCAATATTTGTGCTTATTAGGTTATACATTTATAAATCAGCTTTTCACATACTTTTTGCCTACATAATTGTTTGATAAAATTGAATGCATTTTGATTTCTAGAAGCCTAAGTTTTCCATATGTTTCTAAGTTTGCTTTTAACAACCATGAGTAACTAGAGCTTGTTTCAATAAGAATCTCTCATCTAGTGGATTCAGAAGCATCTTCCCAGCTCTTATTTCTGATCCATCATGTATTCATAATGCAGAGTTGGTAGAACTGCTCGACTGGGTGAAAGAGGAGAGTCATTCTTATTTCTACAACCAATTGAAATAGATTATTTACAGGACTTGGAGAAACATGGTGTCTCACTAACCGAGTATCCTCTCCTCAAAGTGCTGGATAGTTTCCCCCTGCATGGACTAAAGAACCTAAAGAGGTCTGATTTCATAGATGCACATCCCTGGGTCCTCGGTCTCCAAAAGGCTCTTGAGTCCTTCATCATGTCCAAGGTGATCGTTATTGCTGTTCTCATTGATTTCTCCACTTATGTGTATTGACTGTAGCTTATCCTTACCTAATTCGATGATCATTTAGAAAATTGAATTTTAACATTTTAATCTATTTTGAGCTAAAAATCATGTCATCTATTTCGGAATTAATATCACGGGATATGCCTTTGATTTGTATTTTTGAAAATAATAAAGCATTTCATATAGGATTTATGCATCCTTCGAGCAATAGGACTTGAGAGGGTGGTAAGGGGAGGGGGCTTCCCTTATTTTAGATTTGAAGTTGAAGTAGAGTGAATTTGAGTTACTTCCACATGATTTAAAATAAATTCTTTCTTCCCCAATTGTGGAGGGTGGGGAGATTTGTTGGGGCTTTGTCGGATTAACGTGATGCTGAAAACTTCATTTTGGTCAAAAGGAGGTTTGTAATGGGTGATTTATGTTTGGATACCTTTGTTTGAAACGTGAAAAATTTGGCCGTAAACATTTCTACTCTAACATAAAAGCAACTATTTTTACTTATACTTTACCATTGCTTGAGACCAAAATCTCATTTCCCACATCCCAACTATTTCCTTTTCCAAACATGTTAATTGAGGATGAAATCAAATTTGCAGCCTCTAAATGTGGGGTTGGACTTTTGGCTTGTCAAAACACATACTAAGTTATTAGATAGAGGATCATGAGAAGTGAGAAAGGAATGATGATTTTCTAAAAAGGGTGGTCCAATGCATGAGACTCCTACTTAGTGAGGTCTGGGAGGTTAGATGCATGTAACCTTATCAATGATGATTCTCTATTATGATATAATTATTATTCGTAATATATCACTCAAACATGCACTCAATCAAAGAAAGTATGAGTATGACCATTCTGCATATGAATATTTTTGTTCTACACTTCTTGCGGCTCTGGTTTATTCCTCCTGATTTCACTTGCCATTATGTTTTCCATATATGATTCTGTATGGTTTCTGAGTTGCTTCTGTGTATCATAAACTAATTGTTGTTGCCTTTTCAGCCTAAGATTGATGAACTTGCCAAGAAGGCATTTTGCTCTTGGGTCCGTGCATACACTGCCCATCGCGGTGACCTGAAAAGAATATTTATGATCAAGAAGCTTCATTTAGGGCATGTAGCAAAAAGCTTTGCATTGAAGCAACAACCCTCCTTAGTTGGACAGTCATTCCAAAAGCAAACTAAGAAGAGAAAGAGATTTGACAAGAAAAGCGGACTTCCAAAAAAGGTAAAATATTCAAACTCGACATAATTCGGACCATGATGATGGATGATGAAGATAACCAACGATTTAAGTTTGCTGAAGAAAATGATGATGACAAAATGAGGAGTATGAATGATGGATCTTGAGACCAGAATCCATATCAGTGTGCCCTCAACTAAACCATTCACTGGACAAAGCAGATACTGAGTAATATGTGAGGTGAAGTATTGTTGTGGCATCAAGGCCTTCACATTGTGGAAGTTGTTCCACTTACTAGCACACCATTAAGCATCTGTATACTAATTTAACTAGTAATTTGTGATCTATGATATTCATATATAATTCAACTTTTACTGAGTGTTGCATGATAAGTTGAGATTAATTCTGATACTTTGATAAGGAATAGGGAATTTAAGATTATTTATGGCATTGTTCTATTTTCTCTAGTGGAGTTTCTATAGAATACTGATAGATATAATATCTGGGGTGAGTATCAAACATTCATTATTTCTTAACAAATGTTGAGAAAGGGTATTTTAGAATCTCTGTTTTATGGGATTTGGTTAATTGGATTCCTTCAAATCATTTTACTTAAATCTTTTGCATTTTTAAATCAGTAATGTGATGACCATGAATGAGATTTAGTAAATATGAAGCTAAATTTTAACCTTTTTTTATGTAATTTAAAATCTCCCTTCCTTTTTTTGTTGAAGTGCTCTTTTTTTATTACTTCCAAATCAGCTCATCTGGTTTGGAACTTTACTTTGTCCAGACTTGAGTTTATGAGTTCAAATTTTATAAACAAAACTCTGTTTGTAAAGGTAAGATTGCGTACATATACGAATATACTACCTCTAGATTCTACTAAGTGCGAGTTTTGTATCGTGGGCCAAAGGGTTCCAACTAGGATTTTTTTTTGCATGTCCTTTTTTGCATTCTTTGATTTCTTCTTATTCTTAAGCAAATGATTGAGGTGGATGCTTCTGAACCCTTCTTGGAAAGTGGGTTTAGTGTTCACTAGGCTTAATAAATTGTTCTACCTATAAAAAAAGTTTCCAATTATGCTATGCTTCTTGATTCATGCACATCCATGCTAGGTAACAAGATTGATGCATGTCTATCATTCCTTAAACCCTAAGGAAGAAGGATTAGAACAAGAAACACAAGGTTGTGAAACTAAGCAACAATGTTATTGTAGCTGTCCTTCAAAACATAATCTATTGACATTGTAGGACTTATGTATTTAGCTCAACCTAAGTTGTTGTCTCTCCACACCACATGGCCTTGTTGTTTTGTAGGGCCAATGATTAACACATTCATGTCACATTTCTTGAAAAATAATTCATTGCATTTTATAGTTTGGACACAACTTGGCTGTTGGCACCTCATATTTAATAATAAAATATAACATGAAGATATCAATATTTTTATAACGACGAGTATTCCATCTTATAGGTAAAAAATTAATTCTTTTAAGGATATTTGGTAGTACATCCCAACAAATGTCGCTTTTAGAAAACATTGATCTTTTAGTCTATTTGGGGATCAGCAAGACCTTACAACACTATATCAACGTCTTGTTGATACCAAAATATATTAATTAAGAGCAAGGGAATGAAGTTTCTTATATTATTTTATAATTTATTACCATTTACATAAATTAAGAATATCAATTATTAATTATTTTTTATTAAATCAATGAATCATTTATTCTTATTTAGGTATCACAATATATCCTACACTTAATTAAACAATAATTACATCAGAGCAACTATGGCACTAGCCCTGATACAACAAATAAATTATTGTAAAAAATATTTAAGTTTAAATAAATTATAAATATATTTCATAGATTTATAAGAATCAAATATTTATTTATGATGCGTCCTAATCTGGAGAAAACTCGAAGTAATAACTGTAGTCTCGTTATCATGGCCCACTTTGTGCTCATTCACACTCAATGTGATTTTCCTCTACAAAATAGGTTTAGGAATTAATATTTAATATAATTTTTGTCCACCATTTAATTATTATACAAATAATGGAAGAAACAACAATTAAAGAATTATTGACCGGGTCACGGACTAAGTTACTCTTTTTAAGACATTTTATGGTATTGTCAAAATTATACAAGCGAACTATCAATCATGATGTTCACAAGACAAAACAACTTAAATCACTATATCGGACATACATTGTACTATGGAAACCAACTATAATTACACTCACAACTATGGCTATTATCACTCTAAAGTGATATGAAAAGAAAGAGGGAGAAAATCGTCGAAAGTATTTCTACATTAATAGATAGAGAGAAAGATGTTGAGAAAATGGGTCTCAACTAGTGCATTTCGCCAAGAGCTTAAAGGCTTTATTTATAGGGTCTGACAACCCAAACAGTCAGAAAGGCAATGGACCAGATCGCATCTGATGCAAAAAATGAACGACTGAAAGAAGTGCAAGTGGAGCATGTGTTGGCGTTTGCTCAATGTTCGAAACATGTGTATGACGTTTGGCTAACGTTTAAAATAGGTGTCAGACACATTATGGTGTGTGAGAACATGCTGACATGATCTATTTTTTTTACTAAAAAAATGCATTTTCTTTAAAAAGATTTATAAGTCTGAATTCGAACACGAGTCGAATGTTGTGTCGGCCAACGGCTGCACACATGTGATCATGTGGGGAATGACTTTCCCACCAAAAAAACATATGTTCCTACTCAACCATTTCCTAAAAATCATCATTCTTATTTATAAATATTCTTTAAGTGTTTTTTCAATCTAACGTGAGATTTCTTTTTATTATTTCATATTTTTTTCAAAATAAATTAACAATTCTATCATTATTGACTCTTAAATATAAATAAATGATGAATTATATATTGATGGACTTTAAACTGATACTCAACAATACATATTAAACTCATTTGTTGTTTTTATTAACTTATTATTCTGTTATCTTGTAGTTTATTTCCTTGCTATTTAACCTTCTTTTCATTTATTTATATAATAAAATTATTTAGACACTGACTCACCTGAGTCCAACCTAATTTTTTTACCAAACATGTACTCTTTTTTGTTTTTTATTTTGTAACGAAATATGTATAGTTATTAAAACTAAGCAACACGATGGTTGTTCTTAATCTCGTTCTTAATGGAATCAGAACATTTTTATTTTGTTCTCCACTTGTTGTTCTTATTTCTTCATTTTTATTCTTAAATAAGAATAATTCTTAGTTATTTTTAGCCAAGGAAAGTGAGGAGAGAGTAGATGTTGTGTGAAAAAAGTAGATGTTGTGAGACTCAGATAAGAATAAAAATGATGTTTATCATTATAGAGAAAAATAAATATTGTTCTTATTTCATTTCATGAAATGTTGTACTAAATTATAAAATAATATAAGAGAACCAAATAAAAAATGAAAATTTTGTTTACCAATGTTCCAAGTGACAAGAGTTACTCCTGATCTTAATTTTTTTAATCATTACCAATTTGGCATGCACAAGTAATCATTGATTAGTCACTTTAAGGAATTTGAATAGGATTTAAGTGTTTTACACTGTCAGTAAATTATCCATCATTGATTTGTTAATTACCATTGATTCTCAAATAAAAGTAATATAAATCAACAATAAATGATGTATTGACAGTGTAAAACATTACACTGTCAGTGCATATATTTTAAACTCATTACAATAACCATCATTATAAGCACAAATTATGTATATCCTTTAGTTCCACTTATTTGGTACAAAATCATTGATTCAGAATACACTTTGCTATCTTTTAGTGGTTTTTCCTTTAGCTAAATTTCCAAGATAGCTAATAACTCATGGCGTTTCTCATAATTGCTAATGATCTATTAGGATGTTTTCCTTTTAAAAGGTCCAATGATATAAATAAAACACATAATTAGCATGAAAACACAAATTCTAATTAACAATATACTTAGGTGCCATTTATCGGACATTATTAGGGTGGGTAGCACCCAACCCTATCCATTCACACAGTTTGGCTTGAGTTTGGGTTCAAAAATTAGATTTGATAAATATTTAGGGTCGATAAGGGACAAACATGATTGTCCGAAACATCTTATAGTCACTCATTTAGTCATATTTGTATGTGCATATTTAATTGCATACAAAGAAATGACATCTCTTTGGCAAAAGTATCATTGATTCTCTATTTTTTTTATCATATATACATATATGTAAATGACTAACATAATATTTATATACATATCATTTCATATATCAAATTACATATCCATAATATTAAGTAATACTGAGAAGACTTTATTTAAAAGAGTTTTGCTTTATATTTAATTGAGTCTAGTTTTGAGTTCAAAAGCTGGTTCGGTTGATATTTGGGGTCGGGTTAGCCTTCAAGCCTAGGGTTGTTAGTGTTTAAAATAAATAATTCGACCAACATTTACAGTTGGGTAACCGACAAGCCTTACCTAGTCCAACTCGGTCCATGCTCATTCCTAGACACTATAATACTAAATAAATACATAAATCATTGAGCATCATGACATAATTCGATCTATGTAATCAATCCCACCTAATGAGATAAACAATTACCTTTGGAAATGAATGGCATAAAGCTCATTACATGACCCTTTAGGAGACAAGAGGTGTTATCATTATCAATGGACTCAAAGGCAATACTAATATACATGATGCATCAATGGATAAGCATATTTCATTATCACTTTGGTATTGGCCATTGATTTTCTTCTAATATCAAAGACTTTATGCAAACATTTGAACATGAAGCAATTAATGAGGAGAATATGGTTTTAAAAACAATGAAAGGGAATACACATCACATGGTATTATTGAAGTTTGTTTTTAATGAAACACAACATTTTTTCATATGATATTATATTTTTTGGCTTAATAAATTCGATCTGTAGAGTAGAATATATAACAAAATCATAAATAATACATATTATGTGAATTGCTTCTCATGAAAGATACAATTGCTTTACATCAATGGATGTGACTCCTCTAAAGTCCACTAATCTAACTAATTGAATATATGATAATCTATTGAGATTATTAAATCTCAATTAATAAACATATATTAGAATTTTAGTTACTAAAGTGCAAACTGCACTGTCTAACCCAAAATAAGTATATAAGTGAAGAAATATTCCTATACCATTAATTATTTCTAAGGGAAATGTTTTCTCCTTTTATTACAAAATCCAATGTTTTATTTAAAGTTTTTGTCCTATATATGAGTTTTTAATGTGTCCTATACATCACATGTTAAGGATTTCAAAATTAAAATAAATTATCTATTAATATGAAGAGATAAATGAATATAATTGTTATTAGTCGATTCCACTTAATGAGTAATTGTTGCGATGAATGTAGTTGTTATCACTTATCATAACATAGTTTTGGGGGTGACAATATTGCAATTGCTTTACATGGTATGTAAAAAATTGTTTTTTTTTCATGTTTCTTTGAAATCACAATGTAATCTTTCCATGTACCACAAATGGGATATATATAGCTATTTCTGAATATTAAATTCTTCTCTTAATTTTGGTATCTGTAACTAAGAAAATAAAAATAAAAATTATTTAATTTACATATTTAATAATAAGGGACTATATGAAATGAGACTATCACATGGATCGATCCTTATTTAAAACAACTATGACTACCTAGCTAGAGTTGCATGTGATTTAGGTTCAATGGGTACATTCGTTGGAAAATAGAATCAAACTATTTCATGTGATCTATATAAATATCTATATGCATTATTTTGATCTCTGAAAAAGTAAAAATATAGACTAATAATTAGATATTATAACTCTGAGTAAAAATGGTCATGTCATAAAAAATGCTAAAAAAATCTAATTTGATATTTTGGGTTTTCAATTTTTAACTTTTTGAAGAACGAAATTAGCTTACACAAAATTTTTAGAAGATGTCTTTATTCTTAATTTAATTATATTCTTATAGACTTGAATTGAAGATAACTCTTTTTAATGGTTAGAAAGAACAATACTTCTTAGTTCATGGTTCCAACATGTATTTTATATTATTGATTACAATAATAGAACAGATTGTAGTCCAAAGGAATAAAAATTATATCATGTATTGCAAGAACGGCTTGTAATAATTCTATATCCAAGTATATTCCATAATTAGATATTAAGAACTCACCAATCATTCACAGCCCCATGTGATGTGAATAAGGAAAATAAACTCTGTTCTTATTTACATATATAAATATTATTAACAAATAATCAATTTTCGATTTTAACTTATCTCCTTTGTTTCATGCTGATTTCAGGACATGTCATGTTCGTCCACATTTATTGAGGTCACAGATAAACACTGGACAAAGAAGGTCCAACTTGTACGATTATTAATCATGTTTAGATAATTGGTCTAGCTAGATAAAGGACAACACTAATAGGATAGAGTCTCATCAACAACATACAAGATCACACACTTCTGCTATAGGACTATCACACCGTCTGAAAAGAAATGTCACGCCGCCTGCACAATAAATACATCTGTCATAGGGCTGGTCACACTATTTGCACCGTTCATTGTCCCCTACCATGCAGTGAGAACAAGCCTAGAATATAGTTACGATAGATGTGACAGGATACAAGATAACCATCCTAGATAAAGCACTGTACCATCTAGAGTATAAATATGCCTGACACAAATAAAATAATCCATACTTGTTTGGGACAGGCCCGACATAACAAAATGTGTAGCCATGCCAACAATATCTACCAAAGAATATTTCATAATCATCTACTCTATAAATAGCAAGAGACCGTAGATCAAGAAGTTAACATATTTTACTATCTTATATTTTTGCATTCTATTCTCTCCACACATGTATATCTTTATATAATGACTTGAGCGTCGAAATATCTTTTTACGTACCCACCGATACACTCCTAAACCATACTCAGACAGCATTCAAGTCACACCTTGTTGGGATCCTAGCACTCCATACTAAAGAATATTTTTTTTTACAAGTAAAAAAAATGATTTCTTTCTTTATTTTTTAACCTCTTCCTTTTCTAGATGAAACAAGTTTTGTGTTCAGAATTTGAAAGAAGAGATGCGTGTGGTGTGTTTCTAATGCAGGAGACACAAATAGAAGAGTTTAGACATATTACATTATTACTGTCTACTAAGGCTTTTTATATATAAACAATTAGGGACACTTGGTATAGGGAAGGTTCCCTCCAACACTTATTTGTGCCATGAATCTCATCTTTGTTTGCTTGTGAGGGCTACATGGATGAATTTTAATTCCAAGTTCATTGTACAATTTTGGGGTATTTAAAGATATACAATTTGTCACAATTTTTTTTATATGATATTGGTTAGTCAAAATTAGCATTGTCAAGTTCGATTAGCTATGTTCTGAGTAACGATCCTTTCCGGTAATAGATAAGTAACTGCATCAAAAAATAAAAGAAAAAATAATATGTTATAATACATTTATCTTTTTAATTAAAATGAAATCATTAAAAATAAATAAAGAAATAAAAACTCGCATCTTCCGTAAAAGATACATGTTTACTTACTATAGAGTTAAGGTTTCCTTTAAGGTGACTCTTCACATGGCCATAAATTAGGAATCAATTCAGCAATTGCTATTTTGTTTGCTTTTAAATGGATAAAAAAGTGATCGTGTTTAAATAAATGTAATAGTGTATTAATAATAGGGTTGTTGTTATCCAATTGGTACATCCAAATTTTATAAAATAAAATATATCGGGGACATTGAAAAGGTTCAAAAGTTCAAAACATAAATTCAAGATTTTACTCACTGCTATTTTTATTGCAATTCACTTTGCGTGTTTTTTTTTAACCTGAACCCAACCCTAGATATTGACCGAGTCTAATTTTTGAACATGAACTAAACCTTAGACTCAATTCTATTAGGGTCCAATCATAATCGGGCTTAATTGAGTAAACAAGTATGGTAAGGTTGGATGTTGCTTACCCGAAAAAAGTGAGTTTTAAAAAAATAATATTGAAAAGTTGATATAAACTAAAATTTCCCATCTTCGATATTTATAAATATGGAATGGGAAATGGGAAGTGTATGATTAATTTATATTTTATATGCAAATAAAATGTCACACAACCATATGTATATAACTATATATACTATAAAATAAGTTAGACCATTGTAGTTATTGCTCTCGGCAATGTGTCAGTTTCGCTACCTCGATTAAATGAAGTGATATAAACTTTGGGATATAAGAAAATTTCAATGAATTAATACTAAATTATTATTGGGCCCTGAATACTATGATCTCAAGCAGGCTTAAATTATTAATTTTGAATAAGTTGGAATAATTTTATTTAATTCCTAACATATCACCAATTGGATATATTTAAGACTAATAGTTCCAACTTTCAAACCATGCAATAATAATTGTCCATGTTCAACGGTTTGCTTTGTTAGTGGATCCATGAAAGAGATATGCATGTCATGTCTTTCTCTACACAAATTCTAACATCTCATGCAAACAATTTCACATGTGTTACAAAATGGATTGGGATCACTTGTTCCCAACTATGTCCATTTCTTATCTCGAGTCAATCACATGTTGACATGTGAATAAAATAATGTTTTTAAAAACAAAACATGACAAAAAGTAGCAATCTGGTTGACTTGGTACATGAAATGGGACACTGTTTGGGACATGTGATCTCAATCCGTTATAAAATACCTTGAAGACACCAAAGTTCGTTTAGTTGGGGAATCATCTCATGATTACCTTAATCAATGACAATACCCTTTCCTTAATTCGAGTCAGACTCATCTCCAGTAATAAAGAGGAAATAATTATATAATAGAAGACAAAAAGTAAAATGAAATGATAATTATATCATTCTATTTATACTTACAATGATATTTTTATCCTTAAAACTAGTGTAAAAATAATATTTCTTTCTCTAGGAATGGAGAGTATTTATATTCCATTAATTAAGATTTTAAAAGGACACATCAATATATGCTTAAAGAACTAACTACTATATCCAACTCAACCACTTTAATAAATTAGGTTTTGCTAAAAAGCAATAGTTAATGAACCCAAAAATACAACCCATATTGAGAAATAATGTATTTAATAGAATAAGATTAATATTTGAAGTTTCCTAACATTGACTTTGCACTTATGTTAATTTGTTTAACCATTGTCCTTATAGCAAATGATGTAACGTAACAATTGATAATGGTATGTGGGCACTATGGGCACATCCATGTGCATATATTCCTAACATGCATGAATCATTCCAATGCCATGTCGAGTGGAAGAGGAAATGAAAGACAGATTGTAATGCTTTTGTTTAATTTTTTCTTTTTAATTAAGCTGACTAAACAAGCAAAAATTTGTTCCTGAAAATGGCAAATTAGAGTCCAAGACGTAGCCTTTGCCCAATTTGGTTGCTAGATCATGTGGTTGTGCATTTAGTTGTGTCATGTTTTGTAAACTTGTTTGTTAGGGTTTTCAACA
This sequence comes from Lupinus angustifolius, assembly GCF_001865875.1. NCBI lineage: Eukaryota > Viridiplantae > Streptophyta > Magnoliopsida > Fabales > Fabaceae > Lupinus > Lupinus angustifolius. Next base: position 1,337,346 of record NC_032022.1, read on the forward strand.
AGTGCATCTTTTACTATTTCTCTCTTACTTTTATAGCTAATTCATGATGATATATATTCCATGTGTCCAATTGTGATTTCATTTTATGTGTTTTTGCTATATATATAGTGAAACCAAAAATAAAAAAAATTGCAAATTGAGATTGGTGTCCATGAGTTTTAAAATCGAGGTCAGGATATCACTTTATTTTATGGGTAAAAATTAATCTATTTGAAAATGTATAATTGTTCCTCCTATCAACTATCGTTCATAAGAATCGAACATTAACATTTAGTCATATGATATTTGAGGATCTAGTTGAGTCATCATACTTCACTCGACCCATAGTCCTTCTTATAGTGTCCATGAGCATTAAGTGATGATTGAAAAATTATATTATTATTTGTTTAAAATATTTATTTATCTAAAAATTATTTAAACTATTTATACTAGTTGGCATTAACCCTTAAAATGAGAACAATATAACAATGCAAAAGGCAAAGTAGATTGGTGATGGATCTTTGCACATGATGAGGCTGACCCTTTAGGTGTGTGCATGCCCATAATTAAGGAGTACACACAATATATTTTTATATATACGAATAATTTTTTCTCTATTGAAAAATTTGGGTTTAGTTATGGAAGAAAATAAATAAATTATAAAATAATATATTGTATTGATAATATTGTGAATGATAAATTTCTTTGGATTCAAAGCCCTGGAAAAATGTATATTATGTTCTCACAATTTGTATGAAATATCTTTTGTTCAAAATATATAGTAAAAAATACACAATTAAATTCTTTTAATATATGATGGGTCATTGTTTTTATTTTATTATTTCAATTTGTTTTGATTCCTCAAATTTTGTTGATACAAATTTTGTTGATGAAGTACCCCCTCTACTTTCCATGTAAATTTTAATGGAGTATGCATGAGATGATGTTTCATTAGACTAAGTATTTTAACATAATGTATCATTTTTCTTATTTTAATTAATGAAATAATTTCTATATATGTAAAAAGAACTAGGGGTGAAGAAATGAATTTCAAACAAGTTAGTAGACTTGAATTTTCATTTAATCAATCAAGTTCAAGATTAGTGGAAAATATAATTATTACTAGTTTAATTTTTGAAAATGAGTTTATGAAGATTTGAAATGAAGCGAATTCCTTATGTCCCTCCGTCACATCTTTTTGTATTCATATTCTATTATTTTATCGTAAAGAACTAATCTCTTTTAGGGTATGTGACTATCTTCCCAACAAATATCACTTTCAGGAATTAAACTATTGATATTTTGGTCATCCTGAAGTTCTAACGGACTTTACAACACTAGATCAATGTCTTGTTGGTATACCCTGCTTTTACGAGTAAAGGAAAGTTCCACATACTATAATTTTTTAGTATAACTTTTAATTGTTAAGGCTTTAGTTTAATTAAGGTATAATCATCTCTCTCTTATAGGAACCAACCCTTTGACATGTGAAAATCTCCTACTTTTGAGGCTAATGGGTCCTAGCGTGTATAATTCTTCTCTCCTTTTCTTTTTATATGCTTTTTTATAAGTCAAGAATCAAATACTAATAATTAATTATATCAAGAAAGGTGGAACCTTTTGTTTTTTCGGTTTGTTTTATTTATGATATAAAGAAAAGTGGAACTTATTTTTTTGGAATAAAGGAGCAATCATGAAAAAGAAAAAAAAGATGTGTCATTATTATATTTCTTGTAACAAATATTGTTCATATAATTCGAATTTTTGATATTATATAATATTATACGTGTAAATCATCCTATATACATTTATTTTAACTTAATTAAATGTTTTGACTTTGACTTCATTCAAATGCATCTACACTAAATATTTAGTATAAAGACTCTTAATTATACTAGTTTTACTGAATTTGAAAATAATTGTTAACTATAAATAATACTAATGTTTCAATATTTATTGTTAGTGAATGTGAAACAATACTCTAATACCATTGATTAAGGTATTGAAAAATGAAACATTATCTTGAAAAATAAGTATTAATGGACTTAATTACTCAATCCAAATGTTAAGAACCTTAAACATTCATCAACAAAATTCTTATTGTTAATATTACAAGTATCTCCATGGTATATGATATTCAAAGATTAGATGCATTTGGATGTAAAGAATCATTGATATCATGTGCCACAAGTAGCCTTTTTCAATATGAAAAAAGAAAGAAGCTTTTTCAAGTTTTGTGGGTCCCTAGCATCCATGATGAATCCCTAAATAAGAAAACCCATAAAAAAAATAATGAAGAATGTCATGACCCAACTAATATCCTGATTTCTGATTAGGAAGAAAAAATAATTTATATTTGCTCAGAGATAAAGTTTAGGATGATTTTATATACTTTTCCCATATAAATATCTACAGTGGGTTTGAGTTATTCTAATAGGAAACAATTAAGAGAGAAAAATGTATACTCTAATAATGTAAGAGTTTTTTACATTGTTGTTGTATCATCTACCATTTATATTTAACTATTATTGATTTTAACTAAAAATAAATAATACAAATGAATTGTGAATGATATATTGACTATGTATAAATCTTTATAATAAGAGTATATAAATATAATATTAATCTTTAACCATTAATGCAACCATGCCAATGTTTGAATTTAGTTAAAATTTATTGTTGCATAAATGCATGTAGTTCCCACAAGTTTAGGGTATTGACCTTTTGAAGAACATCCATCATTATTATTCTTAAATTGCCACACACAAAAAATAGGAAAAAATATTAGAGAGTGTGATCTTTACTATTTTGATATTTGAGTTAGTTACACTTGATATTTTTATTTTAAAAGTTAAACTAATATTCCTGAAAGATTTAAACCATCTCAAATGAAAATGAAAATGAATTTAAGAATATAAGAGGGTCTATATTATTAAGTCAAACACATTTATAAATAAAAATAAATATAATTTCTTCCCCTTGCAATATTGAGTGGAACATGAGAATAAGACATTGAGGAATATACTCTAACACAATGTCATGTAATTAAGCAAAAGTATAAAATCTTTTAATATATACGATTTTAAATTGTGGTTATAATAGCCAATACGGTCGTTGCTATGTATAGTGGTATGAATTGTTTTGTGATTAAAAATATATTTTTGAATTTGATATGACCAGTAGTTGCGTTGCGACCTAATATGATCGCATTAATATTAATGTGATCCCATATCAAAATGCAATTACGACGTAATGAGGCGGATCACAATATTATGACCATACCACTGTATAGTGTATACTACCAACAAAAAAATACACTATACAGTGGGGCAACTAAGTGTACCCCGCATTATGTTGACAAAGAACTATCCCAACCAGTATCGTTATCAACAATCGAATGGTATGAGGGATGATGTAATAGTGATGGCTAAAGTTTATATTTGATATCGGTTTGTTCACACTTCACGCATAAAGAAAACAGGAAAAAAAAATTAAGCTTTGTTGCTTTTGTTTATGCTCCTCTGATTCAACGGCAACAAGTTAGTTTTCTCCACTTTGGTCCCGGAGACATCACCCTCTTTCTGCTACCTTAATCCTCACAAACCCCATTTTCTGACTTTTCCTGTTTTGGTTTCTGTTTTTTGTGTTTGCTACTAATCAATATATGATGCCTTGAAAGGTAATTGATTGATTATTCTCTTTGTTATGTTGAGTTTTAAAGTGGGTTTTGTTTTGTTTTTGTTGAAATGGTTTTGAACCATAGATTTTGGTTTCTTGGACACTATGAACTTAACTTGTTTTCTATGTTTATGTCAATGTTTCAGCTGCAAAGTTCTGGTTTTTGGGATTTATTTATTGCATTAGAGGAATCCCATCATTGACATTTGAGCTTGAGTTTTTGGATGTTAAGCTCTAAAAGTAGAGGCTCTGTGTTGTTGTGGTGTTGAAGCTTGCAATTGATTGCATTTTTGGGGAAAAGGGTGAACTTTTTTTGTTGATTCTGCTCTATATTGTTGGAGAAACCAAAGGGGGTTCTTCATTTTCTGTTTGTGTTTGGGGAAGTGCTGTTGATATTGTTGAAAGATGTGTTGAAGTTAGAATTGTGTTACTGTGGTAGAAGACTTAAGAACAAGGTGTAATCTTGTTACTAGAAAACAAAAGGTTATAATGAAGGTTCCTACCAATGGTTACTTGACAAATTCAGGGGAAGGTGAGTTTTTTCAAGGTTCACTTGCAACTTCATTGTGTTCTCTTTTCTAGTATTTTCATGTTTCATCAAACACTAACCCTATTGAGTTGACTCTAAGCATGATTGCTTTCAAGGAAAATGGTAGTTTTATTTTGTTTCATTAATTTAATATTTTCATAGCATTATGACATGATGAAGTGGGTATTCATCTGAAGTTTTTGTAGATGCTGTTCATGTGGTTAATTTTCATGAGTTTTTATGGCCCTTTTCTTAAGATTTTTGTCTTTTCCTTGGACTAAATAAATTTCATAAAACCTCCTTGACTTGTTACTTCCTCTTTAATTTATTGCATTTTTCGGTCTCATATTTGTGTAACATAAACATAACTGATCTATAAAATTGTGGGAAACCAGATTATTTTTGTTCGGTTTTCGCGAGTATGGAATAATTGTTAAAAAAAGGTCAGTTGTTGCTTCAGAAGTTTCAGTGTTCGTTCTACTTTTCGTCTTTCTTTTTTTTGGTTGAGAGGGAAAATCAGGTACAAGATGGATAATAATGCACATGTTTGCATGATAATCTCATGTAAGAGATTCTGATAGGCATGGCCTTGATTTTAAAAAATAAAGGGGTTTTAATCTGAAATTAATATGCCTATGCCATATATGAAGTTGTGTTTCTTTGAGCTCTTAAGGCATGTTATAGTTGTTGTCCTTTTAGGAAACATGTTTTCTACAATTTAAGTTTTTTCCTTCTTTGTTTCGAACATTGATCATAAAAAAGCGTTGATAATATTGAAGAGTTGAGATTTACTGTTTAATTTGTCTATCCTTCGATTCAACAATGTACATTTATGTCTGTGCTGATAACAGGGGAAAGGAAGACCATCAATTCAGAGTTATGGCATGCTTGTGCTGGACCATTGGTTTCTTTACCTCCGGCTGGGAGTCTTGTGGTTTACTTCCCGCAAGGGCACAGTGAACAAGTATGTTTCTTATGCCGTGAATCTAAGATCTTGATATTTCTTTATTTCGGTTTCTGATCAAATTTCTTTCGACCATTATAACTTTCAGGTTGCAGCATCCATGCAAAAGGAGGCAGACTTCATACCAAGTTACCCGAATCTTCCGTCCAAGTTGATTTGCATGCTTCACAGTGTTGCCTTGCATGTAGGTGCACTTTCCTTGTGTAACATGGCTGTTCAGGAATAATTAAAACTTGTGAAGAAATGTTTTTTGTTAATTTTTCTAATAATACATGTTCCATCTGAGATTTTTGTCCTAAGCACATGCTAATTCCTCAACTTATAGTTGACATCTTTGGATCATGTCTTGTCATACGGATAAACTAGTTTTCTAGGAATGTGTTTTGGTAAAAAGGTTGACATTTCTGGATGACATATATCTTTATACCAATTATATCAGTTGTCTTAAGCTTAATCTCGGATAATGAAATACTTTGCTGTCAATGTTTTTCCGTCTCATTTTCTTTTATTGGCGCATGTCAATCGTTCACCTCACCCAGATTGTTGGTATAGACCGACCTGGGTGAATAGCTGGAAGCAAGTGATATGATGGTATGTGGAAAATGTATACATTTAGAACAAATATTAACATTCTTTTCGGTTTTGGATCAGGCTGATCTTGAAACAGATGAAGTCTATGCACAAATGACCCTTCAACCTGTAAATAAAGTAGGTCAGCTATTCAATCTCAGATTTTGTTGATATTTATCTTGCACCTCGGATTTCTTTCCTGCATTTCTTTAATATTCACCCGAGCCAATGATCGATGTTAATGATTGGTTTATGTACCTATTCTGCAGTATGACAAGGAAGCAATGCTAGCATCAGACACGGGCCTCAAACAAAACCAACAACCTACTGAGTTCTTTTGCAAAACTCTTACCGCAAGTGACACAAGTACTCATGGTGGATTTTCAGTGCCTCGTAGAGCAGCTGAGAAAATATTCCCACCTCTGGTGTGTATCCAACATTTTCATTTTTTCAAAGATTTGGAAGAGTTTTATGTGATCCATTTCGATTTTCCATGTCTGTGCTGACCAAGAGTTTTTGGCAGGACTTTTCATTGCAACCTCCAGCTCAGGAAATTGTTGCCAAAGATTTGCATGACAACACATGGACATTTAGACATATTTATCGCGGTACAGCCACTTCTATATATCCCTAGTTGTCTCCATCCTTTGTATTGATCGATATGGTACACGCTTTAGTGATTCAAAATTAAGATTCGTTGTTATGTAAACCACAAAGGTGTATACTATGTTGTTTGATGCAAGCTCATTTTGGTTGGGATAAACATATTTGAATTTTTTTCCTAGACAATCAATTTACAAAAAATAAAAAATACTCCTTGACTTTGGAATCACATTATAAATTGTTTGTCCAAATCATGAATATAGAAGTTGTGTATTATATGTAGTTGAATGCTAAAATTGCTAGAACATTGACTACAGGACAACCAAAGAGGCATCTATTAACTACCGGTTGGAGTGTCTTTGTTAGCACAAAGAGATTGTTTGCCGGAGATTCTGTTCTTTTTATCAGGTAACGAATATACCATTTTTATTGGAAATTTCAGGAATAATTCTCACCCTGTTGCTGAGACAAATATTTTGTTATTTTTAGAGATGAAAAACAACAGCTTCTTTTAGGTATAAAGCATGCAAATAGACAGCAGCCAGCACTATCTTCATCGGTAATATCCAGCGACAGCATGCATATTGGCGTTCTTGCTGCTGCAGCTCATGCAGCTTCAAATAACAGTCCGTTTACTATATTTTACAATCCAAGGTACTATTTCGTATGATAGCATGGAACGGCGTCCATTGTATATTTGTAACAGCCTCTTATAGATATCTGTCGATTTAACAGGGCCAGCCCCTCTGAATTTGTAATTCCGTTGCATGTAGGTGCACTTTCCTTGTGTAACATGGCTGTTCAGGAATAATTAAAACTTGTGAAGAAATGTTTTTTGTTAATTTTTCTAATAATACATGTTCCATCTGAGATTTTTGTCCTAAGCACATGCTAATTCCTCAACTTATAGTTGACATCTTTGGATCATGTCTTGTCATACGGATAAACTAGTTTTCTAGGAATGTGTTTTGGTAAAAAGGTTGACATTTCTGGATGACATATATCTTTATACCAATTATATCAGTTGTCTTAAGCTTAATCTCGGATAATGAAATACTTTGCTGTCAATGTTTTTCCGTCTCATTTTCTTTTATTGGCGCATGTCAATCGTTCACCTCACCCAGATTGTTGGTATAGACCGACCTGGGTGAATAGCTGGAAGCAAGTGATATGATGGTATGTGGAAAATGTATACATTTAGAACAAATATTAACATTCTTTTCGGTTTTGGATCAGGCTGATCTTGAAACAGATGAAGTCTATGCACAAATGACCCTTCAACCTGTAAATAAAGTAGGTCAGCTATTCAATCTCAGATTTTGTTGATATTTATCTTGCACCTCGGATTTCTTTCCTGCATTTCTTTAATATTCACCCGAGCCAATGATCGATGTTAATGATTGGTTTATGTACCTATTCTGCAGTATGACAAGGAAGCAATGCTAGCATCAGACACGGGCCTCAAACAAAACCAACAACCTACTGAGTTCTTTTGCAAAACTCTTACCGCAAGTGACACAAGTACTCATGGTGGATTTTCAGTGCCTCGTAGAGCAGCTGAGAAAATATTCCCACCTCTGGTGTGTATCCAACATTTTCATTTTTTCAAAGATTTGGAAGAGTTTTATGTGATCCATTTCGATTTTCCATGTCTGTGCTGACCAAGAGTTTTTGGCAGGACTTTTCATTGCAACCTCCAGCTCAGGAAATTGTTGCCAAAGATTTGCATGACAACACATGGACATTTAGACATATTTATCGCGGTACAGCCACTTCTATATATCCCTAGTTGTCTCCATCCTTTGTATTGATCGATATGGTACACGCTTTAGTGATTCAAAATTAAGATTCGTTGTTATGTAAACCACAAAGGTGTATACTATGTTGTTTGATGCAAGCTCATTTTGGTTGGGATAAACATATTTGAATTTTTTTCCTAGACAATCAATTTACAAAAAATAAAAAATACTCCTTGACTTTGGAATCACATTATAAATTGTTTGTCCAAATCATGAATATAGAAGTTGTGTATTATATGTAGTTGAATGCTAAAATTGCTAGAACATTGACTACAGGACAACCAAAGAGGCATCTATTAACTACCGGTTGGAGTGTCTTTGTTAGCACAAAGAGATTGTTTGCCGGAGATTCTGTTCTTTTTATCAGGTAACGAATATACCATTTTTATTGGAAATTTCAGGAATAATTCTCACCCTGTTGCTGAGACAAATATTTTGTTATTTTTAGAGATGAAAAACAACAGCTTCTTTTAGGTATAAAGCATGCAAATAGACAGCAGCCAGCACTATCTTCATCGGTAATATCCAGCGACAGCATGCATATTGGCGTTCTTGCTGCTGCAGCTCATGCAGCTTCAAATAACAGTCCGTTTACTATATTTTACAATCCAAGGTACTATTTCGTATGATAGCATGGAACGGCGTCCATTGTATATTTGTAACAGCCTCTTATAGATATCTGTCGATTTAACAGGGCCAGCCCCTCTGAATTTGTAATTCCGTTGGCCAAGTATAATAAGGCCTTGTACACTCAAGTTTCTCTTGGAATGAGATTTAGAATGATGTTTGAGACTGAGGATTCCGGAGTACGCAGATATATGGGCACAATCACTGGAATCAGTGACTTGGATCCTGCTAGATGGAAGAATTCACAATGGCGCAATCTTCAGGTATTATTATGTCTTTTGAAGAAAGAGATGCACTGTTTAGATAACTATATGAATAAAATAGAAAAAAATAATTTCACTCTTTCCTGTTTATGAAATTGGAGCATGGATATTTTCCTGGCACTTATTATTTCTATCTATCGACTTCTGAATAATTGAATAAATTGTTTTATCCCTTGGTGTTTGTAGAGATTCTAACATTTATTTTAGTCTTCTCCTCAACTTATGTAAATAAAGAAAAAAAGAACTTAGAAGTTATAACATGAAATGCATTATGGTTAAATGTTCTATAATTTCATGAGTGGTAATCAGTTTCTGGCCTACCCACCAAGTAGTACCGTGTGTTTTACGGTAGTCAATACTGAAATTTTGTCCTAGTTATTGAGACAGTCGATTTTTTAACATTTGACAGGTTGGATGGGATGAATCAACATCTGGTGAGCGCCCAGGCAGAGTTTCAATTTGGGGTATTGAACCAGTAGTGACTCCTTTCTACATTTGTCCACCTCCATTTTTTCGGCTCAAGTTCCCCAAGCAACCAGGAATGCCAGGTAGGAACCCATCTAATTAGTTCGAATTTCATTCAGAAACTTACTTACGCCTTCCATTGATTATCTCTAATTCGCCGCATAACAGAAATATTTATAGATAGGTGGTAACATGATCCTTACTTTGTTATTGATTTTGCAGAAGATGAGACTGATGTAGAAAATGCTTTCAAGAGGGTGATGCCCTGGCTCGGTGATGACCTTGGCATGAAGGATGCCTCAAGCTCATTATTCCCTGGTTTGAGCTTAGTGCAATGGATGAGCATGCAGCAGAATAATCAGTTCTCTCCTCCTCAATCAGGATTTTTCCCTTCATCCATGCTTTCATCTGATACGCTGCACGGTAACCTTAACACTGATGATCCATCGAAGTTATTGAACTTTCAAGCCCCCGTGATGACTTCACCACCAAGTCTTCAATTTAATAAACTTAACCTACCAAACCAAGTCAACCAATTGCAACAGTCCCCAACATCATGGCCTCAGCAGCAGGAACAGCAGCAGAAGATGCAGTTGATGTTGCAAACACCAATGAACCAGCTCCAGCAGCAGCAGCAGCATCAGCAACAGCAGCAGAGGCACCAACAGCTTCCTGAGCCACAAAACCTAACACAGCAACAACAGCCCGAACTGCCTCAACAGAGAGATCGGCCGCCACAACAACAGCAACAGTTCTCTCAACAAACCATTATGAATAATGAGGTAGTTACTTCTAACCAAATTCCAAATCAGTGTATACAGCAACAAGTACCCTATTCTCAGCTTCAGCAACAGCAATTATTGTCAGGCAGTGTCCCACCCCAACAAAGCACCCAACCGGTCAGTAAGAACACATCGCTAGTGACATTTTTACCACAAGACTCACAGTTTCAGCATCAGATAGGCCAGCAAGCTAATCTCTTACAGAGGCAGCAGCAGGCACAGATGCAACAATCTTCATTGCAGTTATTGCAACAAAGCATGTCACAGAGAGCATCACAGCAACCACAAGTGACTCAAATGTCACAGCAAAGCCCGTCAGAGCAACAACTACAGTTGCTACAGAAATTACAGCAACAACAGCAGCAGCAACTTCATTCCACGACGCCTAGCGCACTTTTGCAGTCTCAGTTTCTACACCAACAAAATCAGCAGTTACCACAACACCCTCTATCACCGCATTGGTCTCAACAACTTGGCAACAATGCATTCTCAACAGAGAAACTTCTCAACACCAACAACAACTTCTCTTCATCTCTGATGCAATTACAACAGCCTCCTGCGAACCAATCCCTGTATACACATAAATCACTTACTACTACTATATGTCCCCCCAGTCTTACAGATGTAGATGCCCTCTCATGCTCAACTTCACCATCTGATAATAACTGCCAAATATCTCCTAACTTTTTGAAGAGAAATCATCAAGTACCATCCACATTAGGGGGAACTTCAGTGGTTGAGCCCACAAGTAATCTGATGCAGGAGCTTCACAGTAAGTCTGACATGCAAATTAAACATGAATTATCCGGTATGAAAGGACCTGACCAGCTAAAATATAAAGGGACAATCACGGATCACCTGGAAGCTTCTTCTGGAACATCTTACAGTATTGACCCGGTTAACATCCACCAGAACTTCCAACTTCCTAACTTCTGCATGGACGGGGATGTCCAATCACACCCTAGAAGCAATCTACCGTTTTCATCAAACCTCGATGGATTAACACCTGATACCTTGCTCTCAAGGGGTTATGACTCACAAAAAGATCTTCAAAACTTGATGTCTAATTATGGTAGTGCTCCAAGAGGCATTGAAACTGAGCTATCCACTGCTGATATCAGTCCTCAGTCATTTGGGGTTCGGAACATGCCTTGTAAGCCTGCTAGCTCAAATGATATGGCCATCAATGATGCTGGCATTATGAATAATGGCTTGTGGGCTAACCAGACTCAACGAATGCGAACATATACTAAGGTTTGTCATTATTTAGCAAATTTACACAATTGTCTAAATTGAGTATACTTACTGCATACATTTGGTGACTAAAGGTTTAAAGCAATTTGGATAAATACAGCGTAACATGTCAACCCATTCGGATCAATAGAATGATGTCATGCAATTTCCAGTAAGCTTAAGATTTTATTACTTTTAGCATGATATTCATAGAATGATGTCATGCTTCTAGCTCAATACTGGATATGATTTTGTGTAAGGATTTTCAGTCCATCTCAACCATTTCCATGTACATTTTGTTTTACTGGAGAGCTGCTCATTAAAACTCAGACGCTGTACAAAATGAGGCCCAACCATAAAATTTGAATATGCTTGTTTAAAATTATTTTGAATTGTAAGTGTAAACTTAGCTAAATCATGAATAACTTATTCCTTGAGCTTCTTTATGTAGTACTTCTTAACTGGTATTAACTTTTGAGACTATCTGGTAGTAAAGAAATGTCATTGATGCAGTGTCATATGGAAACTATTCTTAAATGCTTAGACCTTTAACCTTCTCAAATGTTCAATACTTGCATATTTTGTAGGTTCAAAAAGTTGGATCTGTTGGAAGATGTATCGATGTCACCCGTTACAGAGGTTACGATGAACTCCGGTATGATTTAGCTAGCATGTTTGGGATTGAAGGGCAGCTTGAAGATCCTCAAAGGACCGAGTGGAAACTAGTATATGTGGATAATGAAAACGACATTCTTCTTGTTGGTGATGACCCTTGGGAGTAAGTACTTAATTCTTTCTACTTATGAGTGGCTATAGGTTGGGTTAGGCTAGGGGTGCCTAAATATTGGATGGCGTGGTTTATAAAGTCTTAGCCTGAGTCTAAGTTATTCCTAATCATTTTCTCTATGACTTTTGTTGGTCGTTCTACCTTTACAAGTTGGCCTAACCTCTATTTGATCTACTTTCCTTGCTCGGGTTTCTAACGGTCTCCTCCACATAGTTCAAACCATCTAAGGCGCGATTCTACCATCTTTGTTGCAATAGGAACTACCTCAACTTTGTACATAATGCATTTATTCTTAATCATATCTTGTCTAGTTTGTCCACTCATCAAACATAATATATTCATCTTTGCTACATTGAGTTTATTCTTTTGTTGATATCTTATCGCTCAACATTCAGTCTCATATGACATTGCAGGTCTTGTAGTTGTGCGATGAAATATTCTCTTAAGCTTGAGTGACACATTTCTGTTAAATACGACACCTCAAGCACTTCATCATTCCATCGCACCTCATCTTGTGTTCTTACACTGGTCTTTACTTTATCATATGTATCATTGATTACTTAAATATAGGCAATTTGGACTCTTTTTTTCTAGAGCTTCTCACAATACCTCTCTACACATTATCATATGTCTTCTCCAAATCAATGAAAGCCATAAAGTAAATATGTACATATTACAAAGTTATGATTATAAAATAAATATTAAATAAGTAGGTCGATTAAGTTAGGCCTGTGTGATTGTTACGTAGTTCAATGGGACTTTTAAGAAGCCTAAGTCTGACGTGTTTGCTAAATAGTTAAGGCATGTGTAGGCCAAAAGGAGGCTAGGTCATTAGCCTCCCTCTGGCCTATTCCCACCCTAAGTGTACTTGAGGGTGCTTATAATTCAAATGCTACTAGAAATTGATCCCTATGATCGAAGTTATATACTTTATAACATAGGCCTTATCCACACAAGTAACAAGGTGGTTAGTTTTATTAACCTGAACTTACAATTCCTTGCAGAGAATTTGTAAGCTGTGTCCAGAGCATAAAGATATTGTCATCTGCAGAGGTGCAACAAATGAGCTTGGATGGTGATTTAGGAGGTCATGTTCCAATCTCCAATCAAGCTTGTAGTGGAACAGAAAGTGGCAATGCATGGTATGATGATAACTCAGCAGGCTCATATAATAGATAAAGATGACAAATATATTCACATTCTTGGAGCTGTCAACTTGTATATTTTAAGAGATGGAGAACTAACTTGACCCTTAAGATATCTATGTTGTTCCTTCTCTATGATTACAAATGCAAAGGAGATATACTCATTGCAAAAGATGTAGTTGGTGCTTCTCATTGAACACACTGTTTTTTATGGTGAGTGAGAAGTTTAAATACTTAGGGTAGATTCATTTACTATTTAATGATATTTGAATCTGCTATTCTTCTGGTTGATTGGTTAGGATTTTGTTTTGTTTTCGAGTAAAACGTCATTTGTGTCTAAAGATTTGATGGTCACCAACATCGTCTCTCAGAGATTTTTTTTTTTATGTCAGCTAAATCTCTGAGACTAACATGACATTCCAGATGTATGTCACATTAGTCTCAAGAACAAATGTAATGTGGTGCCGATTTGATGTTTCAGGAATTTAGTTGGTGATAAAAAATCTTTTGAAGGACTAAGTTGTTGATGATCAAGATTCAAATGATAGGTTAGGGGGTGTATAATATGATCCTTCTTACATATAAAGATTATTTTTTACTTTTGTACCTTTTTGCATTTTTGATAGTATAAGTGCTTCAAATGTTGCTTCTAAATCTAGGGGGTCTTAAAGTATTGTAATTTCTTTCTAGATATTTGTTTGTGTACCTTGGTTATTACTTATTATGTACACTTGTGGCTTGTAGAGGACAAGTTTTTATTTACTCTTACAATACCACAATTTATATCTGTAATTTAATATAGGTGTAATCAATAATTGATTATAATAGAATTTGTTCTTGCTTTATATAGTCTACTTGTGAGAGTTGATTTGATCTCAAATTTCTCCTTTTATCTTAATAATATATATATTTTTCAAATGAACAATTGCAGAGGTACTACACTAGAAACATGAGTTCCATCAATGTCTTGTATACACTTATCTAAACTTCCAATTTTTTGCCAAAGAAAATTACACTTTGACTTTCTAAAAATTAAGCCCAATCTTTTTGTTAGTTATCTATTCACAATTTTGTAAGGCTCTGCAGTATATAAAGTCCTATTGTCAAACCTATAAAGTCACATGTCTTTAGCTAAGTGTCATAAGCATAGCTAGACATAGAATTGCACTATGCTAAATAGCCTTAGAAACCTTCATCCTGTCATTTTTGTACTACCAAGGGTATCCTCTCACATTTTTTAGTAAGAAATTAATTTTTTTCGAGGTTCATGATTATCCCTTCCTCTATTATTTATTTTAGAGTCTTTTATTTCTCATAACATTTACCTCATGCCAAACAACAAGATCACAGGCGATGAAAGAAAATGCATTTTTTTGTACTATCAAGGATATCACTTCACCTTTTGAGTAAGAAACTAATATCTTTTGGGGTGCATGGTTGCCGCTCCCAGAAATCGAACTCTTACCCTTTTGATCATCTTGGGGATCTAGCGTAGCCACACCACACATTTGTTAAACTAAAATTGGACATAATAAATTCAAACACTATGGTTATATCAAAGACAATGCAAACTGTCCAAGAAACAGAAATTCCAATAAACTATATCTCAATTGTCATTACAATGAAAAACAATACCATTTTTTCCCTCAAAATGAAACAAAAAACTTTGCTAAAAAAACACAAACAAGTTGTTCCTAAGAGAGGATAGCTATGATATCTGAGGCTCTCAAAGCAATGTAGTCAGAGCCATCTTTGCCCTTGAAATCATTCCCAGCATATTTAGAGTACAATACAGTGTTCCCTGGAGTAACAGATATAGGTGTTCTCTTACCTTCTTCATCCAAAGGCCCTGGACCAACTGCTATAATCTGTAGCATACAAAATAGTACAAAATGTTCAGCCAAAGCATTGTTGATTCACAACAAAGTATCAATCTTGAAAAATGAAATTGGACAGTGGCAAATGTCACTTAAATGTGGGATATTATTCCTCTAATGTGAAGAAATAAAGGCAGATACAACTTTGGTTTGACAAAGTGTATAGAGACTTCAACTCATTAAATGATCTAAAGATAGGTACACCCTTAGAATCAAATTTACTTTAGAGAAACTTTTTCCTAAGAGTCTATTTGCGAGTTGGGTTTTGAATGGGAAAGAAGGGAAAATGAAGACTTCAAGGCCATGAAATACACTTATGAGATGACTCTGAAGCTTTCAATTTCCCTCTAAAATCCAACTCGCAAACAGGTCCTAAGTTGTGCCTGGGCATATTACAATCTGACTTTCCAAGAAAGTTTCTTTAAGTCAATACTGTCCATTTTTAATAACAAATCAAACACTACACTAGAAAACTTACTGTGCCAACAGAAGGTTTCTCCTTGGTTGCCTCTGTAAGCAACAAACCACCGGCGGTCTTTTCCTCAGCTTCGGCAAGCTGCGGTCAGAATTTAATGGATCAATAGATACCATATTAATTATCACAAGCATCTAAGGGTATCACAGAGTATAGTGTCTTTAAATGTTTCTAATGTATGAAAAATAAGGTTATCACAAATTATGACATGGAAAGAACCTAAATCCACCTTGAGTTTACAGATATGATTGAACAAAACGATGCGTTATCGAAGACTTAAAATAAGAAAAGCTCTGAAGACATGTCAGCATACCTTTATCAAGACTCTATCATTCAAGGGTTTAAGATCCTTGACATCTTCAGTATCAAGGATACCGACAATGTCATCATCCTTCAATATAAGATGCTTTGTACCATTGAACTCCACCTCAGTACCTGCATACTTTGAATAGACAACTTGCTCCCCCGACTGTACCAAGAAAATGCATCACCGAGTTAAAATTCGGACAACACTCCTTCTTCATTATTAAAAAAGTAATAAAAAAATCTAGATTAATGAAATTTATGATTTCCTAGCACAATAACAATACCTTCACACTAATGTCCACTTTGTTCTTTCCAAATGTTTTTCCTTCTCCAACAGCAACAACCTCACCGCCTTGAGGCTTAGTTTGAGCGGTTGAGGGAAGCAAAATCCCGCCCTGTGTCTTCTCTTCCGCTTCCTTAATTTTTAGCAGAACTCTGTCACCAAGAGGCTTAATAGCGGTATACTGCACGGTAAAACTACAACTCAGGTACATGTAACATTGGATTTTTCAAAAACAAATGTCATGATATAAAGGCAGAAGCATTGTTCGATAATTCAATTACAGAAGGCACGAGGAATTAACAACAGTATATGACATGTAAAAAAATTTCTTATTAAAAATATTACGAAATTGTCCCAAATTAAAAGGTAATATACATGCTTTCATGAGCAATATTCTCCTTCCCTGAAACATATAACCAGATTCTAAAGTTCTGTTGTTATTCGAGACAAAGCGTAACGAATAAATATTAATTAAAACTTAAGACTACATGCTCTAAACTAGTTTTCCATCATCAATTTAACCCTCTAAAGATTTCAGACAACAATCAAGTTCCTTCACCTTCAAAACTATGATTAATTTACAATTCATGTCCAAAACATTTGAAAGGCCAACTTTAACCATTGGCAAACTCTAACCAAAGATTGGAGATGTAATCAAAAGATGGAAAACTTATACTAAAAACTACAACTTTTAACTGTTCAATATATTAAATAACAACTTCACAATAGAAATTTTACAACTTTAATTCTTTAAAGAGTGCCCTTAAGAATAGGGATAACAATTAACAAGACTCTATTATAAATTAAAGACTAATATTTAAAGCAAGTACAACATGTCCTTCTATGGAGAATTGTATAGCACCAATAATGAAAAAAAATTGAAAAAAAAAAATCATACTTTTGGGGCAACAACAGTGCTGGCTTTGACAACAATACCCCTGAAAGATCTTTGTGTTAAAGTTCCAATTCTGACATGTCCCACACATGGAAACTGAACCTGCGAAAATCGAAGCCCTTCAAATGATACCATGTTCCTCACGGAAATTGATGATGTTGTGAGTTGAGTAGTTGCCATTGCTGAAAATCACACTGCCCAAAAATTGAAACAAATAATCAAATCACCCAAACTAAATTTTAGGGAAAAAAAGTGATTTTTTTATTGAAAAAACCTCTTTGGTAATGAAAATTGATGTTATTTGAATCAAAGTTTGTTAATTTAGAAGAGAAGGGGCATTACCTTAGTCGTAGAAATTGAGGGGTTTGTGTGAGGTGAGAGAATTAGAGGAAGTAGTGTGTGTTAAAGGAAGAAGATAATAACCCTAGCCAAAAAATTGGAGTTTTATCTGATTAGAGACCCTTCTAGAACTACCTAGTATTTCACCAAATATAAATTGTTCACATCAAATGATTTATACTAATAACATAAAGAAATGAATCGACTTTTACTGAAATTACATAAAATCACTTTTTTTAAAACTACATAAACCCTCTGATTTATATATATTATATTGACTATTTATGCAAGAAAGATAAGTATAATCTCTTAAATAAGAAAATATGATAAATATAATTAAGTTAAACAAAAAATATGATATATTGTGGAAATAAGTACAATAGTATACGAGTCAGTACCTTTTTATTATTTTTGGTTCATTATATTATTATATTATAGTATAAAAGTGATTTAAACAACCTTTTCTTACAATTATTGATGTATTTTGTAATGAATCAAAAAATAATAAAGAGATGTTGACTCTTATATTATTTGGATTTGTCTCTACAATATATTATATTTTGCTTAAGTTAAGTATATTCATCACCCTTTTTGTTTAAAATATCATACTTATTTATCTTACAAGTGTAGTTAGTGTAAGGCATGAATATAAAAGTGGTGATTTGTGTAGATACAAAAAAAGATGTGTGATTTGTATAATTTCATAAAAACTGAAATATGTAAATGTAATATACTCTAAAATAAATCATTCCCAATATACTAACATCCCTCAAATTTAATGGAATTTATAAACTTATTGTTCTTTTATGGTTTATTGGTTGGTCGGACTGGAAGTGCAGACAAGAGTTCTTCTGATGTTCATGGCAAGGATTCTTCTCGTATTTGGGTTGAGGTTGACTTGGATCCGCCTGTGGAGGTACCTGAAAATGTTTTTCGACGATCAAGTCAATATAAGACTAGAGAGGTAATGCTCGAAAACAATAAATGAGAATAGAGAGGTAATGCTCGAAAACAATAAATGAGAATAGAGAGTAATAATGATAAGTGATTAATAGAACAAAAGTGTGATGAGTTAAGTGATAATGGAATAATGATACTTCATGCTCGGGTGAATCCCTTATAGTGGATGAGATGAATGATGTGATTTTGGAGGGTACTGTTGGCATGGTCGACCATCCTAGCCTATCGAGGGATGATTTTCATGTGTCAAACAGATTTGGTAGGTATGTACTCTATGCATAGTTGACTTATAACTTATGGCAGGTTTGGTAGTCGTATTGCAGCCTGTCCTTGTCGTGTGGTAGGAGATTAGGTGAGACTTGCAGGCGGTGTGGCAGGTGGGATGTCAGGGTAGTGGTCCCAAAAGTTGTCCACCATGTGATCTTTCATATATTTCAAGATCCACCCTACAATATCGAGCCAAAAATCCAAAATAAATGATTTTAGCCCTTATAAGTTATAAAAAAACGGATTCCCACTTTCAAGCTCATGTCACGGCGAGGTACTGTAGAAGAAAAAACCGCAAAATCCGATCCCATGTTTCATAATCAATTAGTTAACATGTTGGTTAATCGTATTCTGAAACACAGAAAAAAATCATTGGCTTATCAAATTATCTATCGAGCTATGAAAAAGGTTCAACAAAAGACATAAACAAATCCACTATCTGTTTTACGTCAAGCAATACGTGGAGTAACTTCCGAATAGTAGTAAAAGCAAGACATGTAGGCGGATCGACTCATCAAGTTCCCATTGAAATAGGATCCACACAAGGAAAAGCACTTGCCATTCGTTGGTTATTAGGGACATCGGCAATTGTAAGGCATGTGGTTAAGCTCTTTGTCCGACTATACCCGGTTCTTGGTCGGCCATGGAATAAGGTAGCTCGGCCAACATGGAATGCTTGGTCGGCCAGGTGGAGCAACATGGTCAGCCAGAGAATAACGTAACCAAACTAACATGGGATTCTTGGTCGGCTAGGGAAAAACACAACTCGACCAACATGAGATGCTTGGTCGGCTAGGTGGAGCAACATGATCGGACGAGTGGAGTAGCATGGTCGGCCGAGTGGAGCAACATGATCGGACGAGTGGAGCAGCATGGTCGGCCATGGAATAACACAACTTAGCCAACATGGGATGCCCAGTTGACTCGGATTGAACAGTTGCTTATAATCTAGTAGGATGCTCGGCAGTCGGGCATGATGGTAGACTTAAAATGCTACTGATGGAATGCTCAGTATGGTCGGTTAGGGAATAACTCAATTCGACCAACATGAGATACCTGATTGACTAAAATGGAACACTTTTCATAATTTTTACACTTATATAAGACATTCACAATATTGAGTATCTGATGGGGTGAATATAATTACATCAACCTTCCCCTTAACAATGTGTTTAATATTTCAAACCTGAGTGGTATGATGAGTACTTTTAAAGTAAATCTTTGAGGTGACATGGTAATTTATATTTAGACTTTTCTTCAAAATTATGGTAATGGAAAATAAGAATATAAAAGAGTTTTTTTATTTGAAAGCTAGGTACATAAACTCTTTTGATTAATTCAATGTATAATTTAATATTCATTCAGGTAAGTATAGGTGATTCAATTGTGATTTTTAGTGTTGTTAAAACCGTATCAGTTATCAAATCGGTCAAGGTACTAATATAGTGGTACAGTGATTCAACTGGTGGTTCAACAATTAAATCGCATGCCGGTTAAACCGAACATATCTGCTTATATTTATATATAAACCTATAACAAAAAAAACTCAAATAGGTAGATACTTAAATTTATAATCCATATTCATAATCTACTCAAAATTCACATAAACAAAAAACTTTAAGTCTTTAACAAATTCAAAGTCTAAATTACAAAACATATATTAATCCAAAAGCATCACTTAACAAACACAAAATATAAATAAATGACACAAGTTCATAATTCACCCTACAAAACAAAAAAATTGGACTTTTAACATTTAACACTGATGAGTCAAAGTTGTCTCATATCGAGGTTCAATTTTTGCACCAAATCCTACATTCAGATTGTTTACTTCAAGATTATACAAATGTCACTGAGATTACACCAATGTTATGAACCAAAATGTGTAATCTACGTATATTTTGGAAGCATGTGCTTGAAGTATTGAAGAAACGTTAGAAAGAGGGGTCACCATGTAATGGGTTTTGAAGTATTTTAAAAAAAAATATGTGTATAAACCGGTCGGTTTAGTCAAATTTTGGCCGGTTCACCAGTTTTGACCGATTTTGATACTTAGCCGGTTCAACATTCGTACAGTACCGGTTAGGAGTCCAGTTCACTGATTTTCCGGTCGAATCGACCAGTACGGTACGATTTTTATATCACTGGTGATTTTAATTGTGGTAATTAGATAAAGTACGGTGAGATTCAGTTGTGTTTGAAAAATGAGGAATAGAATAAACTAAACAACACAACTAGTTGACTCAAATCATTTCATTTTGTTTTATTTTTTGGTCCTCAAGGTACTACACAAATAATAGGAAAGTTAAATTGAATTTAGAAATATTTTTAATTTGTGTACTACCAAGGGTATCCCTTCACCTTTTGGTAAGGAACTAATCACTTTCGGGGTGTGGCTACCCCTTTCAATAAATGTCGCTCCCAGAAATCAAATCCTTGACCTTTTGGTCGTTCTGGAAATCAAATATGAACTTATACTACTAGACCAATACATTATTGGTACATATACGATTTTAATTGTACATCAATATTATTGTATATGTCATTAGTCAAGATATTTTAGATGCATTATTACACACTTCTCTTCAAATTCAGTTAGGTTAATGGCCGATGAAGACAACTAGCATAAGTTATTTGTATGTAAGTCAAAGTTTGGCTACTACAATAAATGAGAAATGGGTTTTACTTAAGTTACAAATAACTTTAAATTAATGAGCCAAGTGTTCCACTCAAATCTATATTATATATACTAGTCCAACCAGAGGTTTTGAAAATATGATTCTAATTCGAGAAGATAATGAGTTTGGATGGTTTCAAGTAGTTAACAGTGACCCACTCCCGTTTATTTCTTCTCGAACTCAAACTCACCACATACTCATGTGAGTCTTTAGGTACTTAGCAAATGATTGTATAAAAATTTAAAAAATATTAAAAATAATTGAGAACAACTTATTTAATTATATGTTTATTCCTATAATTTTATATGTTATTTTAAATTGTTAATCAAAGAAAAAATAGTAAATTATAAAACACAAGTTAAATTGTCCATTATACATCATTCCTCTTAGTGAAACAAACATAAAAAATAAAGTAACTATTTCAACATTGCTACGAAAATCTATTTAGTAAGAATTGTTTAATAAACATAACATTACCTCAGAGTCATAAATTAATAACACAAGATCATTACTAAACAATATAACATCACAATTATGATAGAAAATTTATTTAGCAATAATTATTTAATCAATATAACATCACATCACAATTATAAATTAATAACATAACATCAATACTTAATAACATAAAATCACATTTATGGATTAACATGATTTTATAATTATGGATTAACAACATAACATCACATTTATGATTTACATGATATTATAGTTATATTATTATGAAATTTAGGAATTACGAGTATAAGTAGTTACGGGCCTGAGTATCTCATTAGCCAAACTCATTTAATACTGAATTTCAAAATCTTCGATCTCGATTACACTTGCATCCAAAAATACAAACTCAAACTCGTTGTGAATAATACATGCGTGTTCTAGTACTCATTATCATCCCTAATTCAAAACAAAACTCAACCCTAGTTAGTTCCACGATCAAAGATAATAATCAATTGAAATATATTGGATGAATGAGCGTACTAAACAATTTGTGATTGAGAATAAATGTATGAGGGAAAAAGTTGTGGTAACCTCTTATTGTTGAAAACATGGTGAAATTATGTCTTAGGTGGTTTCAACATGTGTAAGGAAGATCATTAGAAGCCACAATAAGGAGAGTATATCAAGTATATGTTAGTCCAATTTCTAGTGCAGATGAAGAACAAGAAAAACTATATGCAAAACTATTAGAAATATTTAGAGATCAATGTTTTGTTGGCATAAATGATTTATGACAAAAACATAATGACATCATTCAATCAATGTACTTCAACTTCTTTTTCTTTGGGGAGTACAATTTTGCTATTTGAATTTAGATTATCATGCGTCATATCCCAAGATTCGTCACCACAAAAAAAGGATAATGGTAACTTCACCATTAACTACTTCAATTTAATAATAAAAAAATACATGTCTTACGAAGACATAATTTTGAACTTGCAATCTTCTTGTCTAGCATGCAAAGATTTACTTCCAAAATAACATATCCAAATTATAAAAAATCTCATAGATGCCACAATTGAAGAATTTACACCTTCCAATTTTTTATTTTTTCTTGTAAGTAAATAAATCGTGAATATGGTCCAAGTAATAAATGGACAAGTTTCTTTTGGATCTCAATTCCAATATGATCCCTATACCTCATTAGTCCATATTATGACAATAATTTTTTATTCTTACCAACTCAATCTTGTTGCACCAAGTAACAAATATGCATGAACCATTTCACAAAGTATATGTCCAATAATCCAAAGTCTCGAAAATTAGCTTGCTGTCTTCCGGTCGAAAAACAACATCAATACGAACTAAACTACCTCTTTAAGATAAAAATCAATTACTTATTTAATAATATGATGTAATTTCATTAAATACTTTAAAAAGAAATATTTTATATTTATATTAATAAATAATAATATATATATTTAATAGTTGTAGGTCATTAATTATCTGGCAAATCTGAAGCTAATTTACTAACGTTATTATTATATAAAGACAAACTTTCACCAAACATAATCATCATTTACTTTAATTTCTTAGTAATAAATTTATGAAAATACTTTAATATTTAAAATAGAGGAAAGTAATAATTATTAGGATAAGATGGTAAAACTTCAATTATAACACACGGCTCCAACTCACATAATACATGGACATGTGATAAGGGTTAATGTGACATTTCTTTTGCCATAACACTTCTTAAGAGAAATCTTCACGGAGGATGATAATTAAATTTTGATTTGCAACTGAATAAATTTTTTAGGAGGAAAATATGACAATATGAATAATTAGTGTTTTTAAGGATAGATATATTGTCATTTATTAGTAATATATCATTTTAAAATAAAAAATCTTATTTCGTATGATATAATACTAAATCAGAATAACGTTGACGAAAAGTAAATATGGAATTGTTGTTATTTGATTTTGCAATTAAATCATAAAATTAATGGCTTTAATGATTTCAAATATAATTTGATGAGCTTTAATGGTTTCACAGTTTCACCTGTGATTAGGGATGCAACACAAGGAAAAGATGTACAATAAAAATATATTAAAAGTACCAAAAAAAAATTAGGGATGACAAAAATATTTGACTTAGTGGATGCCCGTCAAAGACCCACAACCTATACTAGCAAAAATAACTTTTGGATGAGAATGAGAATTATAATACCGCATCATAGGTACCGCGTATATATTTTAATTAAATATTTTATATTTTATTATTATTATTTTAGCATTGCATTTTTTGTATTTTATAATAAATTTTAGTAATTGAACTAATATATATATATATATTACCCAAATAATACTTATTTTTATATATTAGTTATTATAAAATACATAAAAATTGAAAATCCATGAGGTATTGGCAAATGTCTACTATCTATAAAGAACATATTCATCAATATGAACATTTTGATCGATGTCTATGCTCATAATGGTTCGTCTAATTCTACTGTGTCTCTCTTAACTATATCACCAATTTTATGTTCCATCAATGCTTATGTCTTCTAATATGTGCCAAATCCTTGACTTTTCATACACTTCTACAATCTATATCTTATGCTCATTTGTGTGCAATGTCATTCTCTTCCTTTCAATATTCAATCTTATATGTAATACTTATTTTCACCTTTCATTTGATTATTACTCCAGATTTGATTTTCATTCATTTAATAATACTTTATTTATTTTATTTGTTTAATAATAATAAAATCAACAATAAAATTACATACATTATTTTGTTAATAGTAAATAAATATTTAAACTAATAATTAAAATAATATATATATATATATAAATAAATAATAATAAAGATGGAGGAAAGATCGTGATTTCACCTGATTTCCTCGATCATTTTTGAATTGTCATAATATGACAGTCTTGTTTGTTAAAATTTAATTAAATATGAAATTATAAATATTTTTGTTAACATAACAATAATTAATAATAAAAAGTTATAGGTATAAAAATATTTGAAATATTAGGATAAAATATTTTATTTAGTAATAAATAGTGTGTGCCGAATATTTTTTCTATTAATTAACTTTAAAAATAAAAATAATACTTATGTTAGGAAATGAGGAAGAGTCATATGTATTCTTCAATTAATTAGGAAAATATTTTATTTGGCACTCATTATTTATCATTAAAGAAAATATTTTTATTTTTATTGTTATGGTGGTTATTATTTCAAAGATTTATAGTTGCTAATCTGTTTGGTTATTATTAATTATCATGTCAATTTTTTATTATTTATTAGTTTATTTTTAATTAAAAATTAACCAATATGAGTGATGCATTACAATGTTTCAAAGATGATTCAAAGAAAAGATATGAAATCATGATATTTCCTTCATCTCTATTATAATTTATTTTAATAGATTTTTATATAACTATTGGTAATAGAATAGAGAGATTATATATTTCAAACATTATTCTAAGCATTTACTTATTATTAAAAAACATTTTTGGTAATTCTAATATGTTTATTGTTCATCTTATTATTTTTAGTAAAATAAAATAAATATTATCAAATGAATCATAAATAAATCTAGAATAGTTAAATGAATAAAATAATTTAACAAAAGGTGAAAAGGAGTGTTAGACATAAGATAGAATAAAAATGAATTGAAGAAAATGACATCACAGATAAATGAGGATATAATATGGACTATAGCACTAATGCACTATAGTGAAAAACATGGATTGACATAGAAACAGAAACTTAAGCACTAATTAAAAATGAGATTGTGAGACAGTCAACGGTCAAGAATCTATAGACCAATGTGATCTTAGATATCCATGACTATTATTCTATCTCATTTGGATTGGTGCATAGGTTTCAAGGGAGAATTCAGTTAATGTCGATGGTTATGAGGTATATATCTGTTGTCTCACTCTTTTGTGTTACTTCATTTGTCAACCAGAAGAATGTTTAATAATTGCATTTAATAATTTAAATAATTTTTTTCGACTAATTAAAAATAATAGTATATGAAATGGTACAAAAAATAAAACAATATATATGGTCTCATGGTTGTGTAGGTAAAAAAGTAGATTTTTTGGTGCATTTTTGTTGTTTGTCTTTTCTCTGTGCTTTGCATCCCTATTTACAAGTGAATCCATTTGTACAAAAAAAAAAAAAAAGAGTTGTATAGAAAAAGAGTGAATCCATTAAAGCTAATCAAATAATGTTTGATTTTATTTCTTAAAAGCCATTAACTTTTTGATTCTATTTTAAAATAAAATAATTATCATACCATATTTATTTTCGTGTATTATTATTTTGATATAGTTTTAAATCATATCAAAATAAAATTTTGATTTTAAAGCGATTTAATGCTAATAAATGACAATATATCTAGCATCAAAAGCACTTGTTATTCATATTATCATATTTTCATATACTTGTTACCTTCTTCACAAATCAAAATTCAATAATCAACCTCATTCACTTTTCATTTTATTTATGTTTTTCTTATTTTTTATGATTCGTGCAAAATTAGGTGCTCACCATTATTTTTATAAATGTTTTAAAGAAAATTATTTTTATTTCATCATTGTTATTTAGTTATCATTATTTATTCATTTTTAATATTCTACTATGGAAAAAATATATAATACTATTTACTAAAAAACAAAGATATTGAAATCATATAAGAAAAGCTGATAAGTAAATAAACAACTAAATATAAAAAACAAATAAATCAACACCATTTTAAAAATGCAGAACTCAAGGGGGAGGGAAAGATTACAATAGAGTAAAATCAACACTAATAGAGCCTATAGCATATACAAGGAACAATAGATACACAATATTACCAAAATCAACTAGAGTAAAAAATTCAAATAAAAAGCATAAGGAATATTGCAAACCTGGTTTGATACACTTGTAAGTTTTTTGTAGATGCTATTGTTGAGGCATGTGAGATTTTCAATTCCTCTTTGTGTTTTTTCTGATTTCTTATCATGCTATTTATACTACTAGTATATTATGTCTCATTATATAATTTTTGAAAGTGGTGAATTAATTAAAACAAAATCATACATAACCAAAAGTTTTATAATTATTAATTGCAAAATCTAATAATCAAAAGGGATAAAATTGATTTCGAGATATTTGAATAGTTAATAAATCTTGGTTTTTTTATTAAAAATATTTTAATAATTTTAAAAGTCACCAATAGTGCTTATAATTCTATCGTAAGGTAAGAATAATTCATCAACTCTATAGAACCACAAAAATTATTAGAATGTCATTTTTGGATAAAAATTGACTAGTACCTTTATAAAATCATAAAAATTATAATACTACCCATAAATAGGTAAAAATGTTTATTTGACTTTATAAATCACAAAATTACCATTTTTACCTACAACTTTCTATTTTTCAATCATACAAAATTAGGTGTGTATAATTATCATTGCATTCTTAATCTCTTACTTTGTTAAAAGTTATTTAAATATTTTTACACTGTTTTAAACAAATATGATTTTTCTAGATTTTATTTTTGCAAGAGATTAACTTATTTATAATAACAATGCCTAAGAGGAGGAATAATTTTTATTTTGTATATTATTAAGTGTATATATCAATTCTATCATTTATTTTATTTTTATTTTGTATACTTTTGATTTTGTTTATTATTAATTTGTTTATATTTCTATTTCATAACAATTCTCTAAAATTACAATAACCTAGTAATTGAGAATCAACTTTTCTTATAATTCTTATGCTCCCAAGAAATTTGTTATCACTTTGCCTCAGGTTAAGATTGTTGTTTTCTATTATTTGTTAAATATATGAATAGCAAACTTGCAAAGTATTGTTTTTGGTTCATTCACTAATTTTATAAAAACACGTTGTTGGTTAATATAGTTAGATGTCTTTGTTTTTTAGAGGATAGAAAAGAATACTTATGGACATATGGGATAGATGTTTATGAATACGTCTTCTATTTTTGTTTTAGCATGCCTATGATTACTGAGCGCAAATGTTGTTTATGATATGAGTATCTAGGTTATAAATAGCAAAACATGCTTATGGATGTAATTTTATTGAATCTTTTTCAACAATTGGAATGATATTGTATGAGAATTTCAAGGATATTACCCACCAATGTTATGCAACCGACTGAGATCTGAAGATTCCCCTAATCCCTTTTTGGATGTTTTTTTTTGTTTTTTATATGTATCAGTACTGATAGTATTTACTTTTTCACTCAGTTGGAATATGCCTTTAACTTACTGGTATTCGTACCTCTTATCCCTCGTTTTATTGCATTAGTTCTCTCTCTTAGTTGCTTTTTAACTGTATGAAAGTTCCTTTTTCTCCCCCTGTCTATGTATGAACATGGTACCTTTTATTGCAAAAGAGGAAATCCTTCCCTTTAAGGCATTGGAGGAAGTTAAGGGGCAATGTTTGATTTCCTTGATTCAGATGCACCATATGATTTTAACGCCTCCTGATACGTGCCACAGCAAAAAGATGTCCTAGATTGCAACACTATTTGATATAAAATGCCATTAATTCAAATACAGATACTATAGGTTTGAAATTTGCCTTTTTCACAAAAACACACGTGCCTTATATGAAAGAAAAACTCCTCATTGGGTCACTAGAGAAAATTAAGGGGTGAGAGTTAATACAAAAAATTTCATATTCAAAATTTGTTTTACCACTCCTTTAATGTTAATTGTTATGCTCCATTAATCCAATTTCAATACTCTTTGTCACTAGCCAATTTCAAATTTGCAATTTTTGGAAGCCATGAATTTTCATATATTTGTTTTGAGACACTTACCGAAGTGTTAACTTTTCAATAGAAAATACCCATTTCACCACGGATTAAGAAATTTCTCCAAGCCCATTTAAATTGTGATACTCCTATCTATATTGGGCCATTAAGTTCACAAAGCCTTTTATTTAAGAAATCTACACAAATATTACATTCATTGGAAAATGTATTTTGGGCCGGACAAAAATAAGTATTCACAATTGTCCCTCTTTACTTGATGCTTATTGGATAGCACACAAACCAAAGTTTGAGTGTTATCGCAATAAGTAACTAGTAAAGAAATGAACGTTGATTTTGTTGAGACACAAAAGACCTTTCTGCGAGTGGAGTAAGGGGTGGGGTACGACCAAAACATTATTTGTGGTCGTCATGTATTGAGCCCTCAAAACGAAATTTATTTGTTTATATATATATATATAATTATATTTTTCCATAAAATGCTAAGCATGGAGTCTGGAAATATTGACTTCGAGGTTGTCAAGCATGGGGTCCTCTAAGGCACAATTTGAGGTCGTCAAGCACGGGGTCCTCTAAGGCACAATTTGATATCGTCAAACACGGGGTCCTCTAAGGCGCAATTTGAGGTCGTCAAACACGAGGCTCTCAAATTTTAAAAGGTCAGACATGGAGCTTGTAAAAGCTGACTTAGAGGTCATCAAGCACGGAGCCCTCAAATTTTAAAAGGTCAAAAACGAAGCCTGTAAAAGTTGACTTAGAGGTCGTCAAGTACGGGGTCCTCTAAGGCGCAATTTGAAGTCGTCAAGCATGAACCCTCAAATTTAAAAGGTCAGACACGGAGCTTGTAAAAGCTGACTTAGAGGTCGCCAAGCACGGAGGTCCTCTAAGGCACAATTTGAGGTCGTCAAGCACGGGCCCCTCAAATTTTAAAAGGTCACGCACAGAGCCTGTAAAAGCTGACTTAGAGGTCGTCAAGCACGGGGTCCTCTAAGGCACAATTTGAGGTCGTTAAACACGAGACCCTCAAATTTTAAAAGGTCAGGCACAGAGCCTGTAAAAGCTGACTTAGAGGTCGTCAAGCACGAGGTCCTATAAGGTGCAATTTGAGGTCGTCAAGCATGGGGTCCTCGAAGACACAAATTTGAGGTCGTCAAGCACGAGGCTCTCAAATTTTAAAAGGTCAGGCACTGAGCCTGGAAAGGTTGACTTCGAGGTCGTTAAGCACGGGATCCTCGAAGGCACAAATTTGAGGTCGTCAAGCACAGGACCCTCAAATTTTAAAAGGTCAGGCACGGGGCCTGAAAAGGTTGACTTTGAGGTCGTCAAGCATGGGCCCCTCAATTTTTAAAAGGTCAAGCATGAAGCTTGGAAAGGTCGACTTCGAGGTCGTCAAGCACAGGGTTCTCGAAGGCACAAATTTGAGGTCGTCAAGAGTCGCTAGGTGTTGCGCCCCAACTTTCGGTTGCACGACTTTATTAGAGTCGCCACTACATTTTTTCAAGTAAAAAATGTAGAAAAATATTTTAGCCCAATCACATTGAGCCTTGGACTTTGATATACAGGTTCGAGAGTCGATTGCACGCTAGAGAAGGTATTAGCATCCCAGTTATTTGTTTGAACGGTATCCTACTATATTGCAATGATTATTAATTGTGTTATTATTATATTTTTATAAAAAAACTTTATTTTATTATTATGTCTGACAAGAGTAATCTTGGGCCTATGTATCCCCTTGATGGGAATCAAGACTACGTAGTTCTTTGGGTAGAAAAAATTTGTTTGTTAGGTTGATTTTATTTCTTTAAATAATTAACGTTCAAATTATTCTTGAAAAAAACATATGAGTGAAGCATAGCCCTTACGTCCGATACCGCATCTCATATTAAAACTTGATTAGCAAATTCCCAATTTTTTTTATTTAAAAAAAATCTTTTTTGAATGTAGAAATATAATTAATCCTATTAATTTTAAAAAAGTGAAGTGTAGCTCTTACATCCAACACCACAACATACCTTAAAATTAGGATTAACATATTTCACACAGTCTTGTATTAAACAATTTTTATTTTTATGTAATTATAAGAAAAATGAAATTTCGAAATAAATTAACAAATAATCCAACCGCATACTTTATTTATTTTTACGGTGAATGCATTAAAATTATTGTTACAATAATTATTAATGGAAAGACGTAAATAGATAGAAGCAAAATTGAAGGGGTGAAATTGTGTACCCGTAGTGACTCTAAGGGTCGATGTCAACTTGGATTTCAACAAATTATGTTGACATAATGTCTTCTATGTTGAAACCAAATTTCAAAACATGTTTGCAATCAAAACTGTTTGAGCGAGATAGAAAACAAAGAAGCTTTGAAAGTGTTGGAGATTATGTATTTTTATGGTTTTTTGCTGGTGTTCTCTTTTATTTGTTGTGTGGAATATTTTTGGATTATTGTGGTTGGTATGAGTACTTTTAGATGTTGAGCGTTTGAATGAAACTTTATTGAATGATTTTTTTTGTTATTGTGTATAGAAGATTTTGATGTTGTTGTGAATGAGAGATTTTGAGGTTGTTGTGGATGATATGAATTCATTGTGTATGAGATATTTTTGAGATTGTGGATCTCTTAGGTTTTTGTTGGATGATTATGTGTGAAAGATAATGTTTAGAGAAGGAAGAAAATGATTGAAACATAAAAATTTTGATTGAGAGAATTGTTGAGGATTCTTGGAATATATGATGAATTATTTTGGTTATTGTAGATGATGAGAGTATATGATGAATTGCCCCCTTTTTCCATGTGACCAATCTCCTATTTATAGCCTTTGAATTTACACATGTGTTAAAATGGAGAGGATCTCCAAATTAATGGAGTAGAGAGAGTTACGATAAAATAAAATTATGTTTAATTCACCATTAAAAATATGATTATGACACAATTTTTGAAATTCAAATTTAATTTTACCTATTTACTTAAGAATACCATTTTTATTAGAAAGTAGCCAAAAATATTAATTTTTTTATTTGTTATTTTTGAAAATGTCTTTTAGCCCGGACAAAATTCGGTGTTCATAGATAATTATCATTTTTTTTATGTTGTTCATGAACCTGTTTTCTTTCTAATGTGTTAGATCCAAGTATTTTGTTGTTAAACCATGTAAAGCTTGAATTTTTCCACTTGTTTTTGGCTTAAAAACCATAGCCTTGAACAAGTGTAAAATAGTTTGTTTTTCTATTTAATGCTAGAAAATATAATGATGGTGTTTGAAGGTATTTAAAGGTGGTGATTTGTACATCAACGAAACCTTTAGGGAGTTTTTAAACCATGTAAAGTTTGGATTTCTCCACTTGTTTTTGGCTTGAAAAACCATAGCCTTGGACAAGTTTAGAATATTTTATTTTTCTATTTTAACGCTAGAAAATTTAATGTTGGTGTTTGAAGGTGTTTAAATGTGATGATTTGTACATCAAAGGAACTTTTAATGTGTTTTTGAAAAACCAAAACTTTTTTCTTGCCATTTGGCCTAAAAATGGTGGTCTATATGTGTCTAGGAAAAGTTTATTTTCTATTTTTGAAATCCAAAATGTTTATGAGTTTAAGTGTATTTGAAAGTGTTAAAGTAGTGTTGCTAGTGTTCTTAATGGTTGTGTTATCAACACTAAAAAGCCATGTGATTATATAGAATGAAATGTTGTTGGATGATACCCCTTGGGCACATTAGTGAAGTTGTGAACCATATTGAGGAAAATGATGAGTTATTGTTGAAAGAGTGTTGTTTTAAAGTATTATGTGTTAAGGATTTACTTAGTAAATATTATCCTTTGATTTCGAAGTTCAAGTAATGATTTGAGATAACAGATGACTTATAAAAATCTTGTCTTTATAACTTAAAGTGTTATGAAGTCTTGGATGGTAGACTAGTTATAGCGCAGACATTGTTAAGATAAGCTTACTTTAAACTGGTGAGTTTAACTTAAACAATCTTGATTTAAAATGTTAACTTTTGATATATTGTTCTTGGTTAGGTGATCAACACTATCAACCCTTGTGGTTACTATAGAATGAAATGTGTTGAGATGACCATAGGTTTTTATTGAATCCACTTGAGTTAGCTTACTTTAAAGTGGTAAGTTTAGCTTAAGAGATCTTGATTTAAAAGTGTTGACATTGGCTAAGTTAGCTTACTTTAAAAGTGATAAGTATGACTTAAAAAGTCTTAATTAAAATGTTGATTTTTATTGGCGTACTTTAAAATGGTAAGTTTAATTTAATAATCTTACTTTAAGATGATGATCTTTACTTTTGAAGCTTCCAAAGTTGGGCCACCTACACGTTCACACTTAAAGGGAACCACTCACTCAACAAACTAAGGTAAGAGAAAATATATTGTGACATAGTGGTGTCAAAATATGACATTCGTACCTCCTAAACTACTTCAAAAGTTTGGAGTTGTTTTAGTATTAAGAAATATTGTACTTAATCAATTGTCTGTTTGTTTGGATTAAGTACGTGTGGTTTCTTAAGCCATATTGTTTAAATTATGTCTATGTGTAGAATAATATTATGGTTATCCATGGATGAACATTACTCGAATATCTGTAACGGTGATAATCAATTAACGTTTAGGTATAATCGATTATCAGAGCCCTCGCTTGAGCACCAGCTCTCGCTTGGGCGAGAAGTCTCTAGAAAGTTGGGCGTGGTTTTGCCGCTTGAGCGACAACTCTCTCTTGGGTGATGATGTCCTAGTAATTTTTGACTTGTTTTCGTTGCTTGAGCGCCATGCTCTCGCTTGGGCGAGAGGTTACAATAATTTTTTACTTGTTTTTGTCGCTTGAGCGCCATGCTCTCACTTGAGCGAGAGGTCCCAATGATTTTATCTTGTAACTGAGATAATCGATTAACGTTTAGATATAAACGATTATCAGAGCCCTCGATTGAGCGCCAACTCTCGCTTGGGCGAGAAGTCTCCAATAATTTTTGCTTACTTGTGTCGCTTGAGCGACAGCTCTCGCTTGTGCGAGAGGTCTCCAAGAAGATTGGATATTTTTTATCGTTTGAGCGCCAACTCTCACTTGGGAGAGAGTCCAACAATAATCTTTCTACCAAGGTTTCATTTTTCTTCAAGTTCTAGTTTCTCAAATTCATTCTTCTTCAATAAAACCTATAAAACTCCTTCATTTGGGATAATGGACCCCAAAGATGTAAGTTTCGTAAGAAAGAACAATCATATTAGATTCTTGAGAGTTTATACAAGAAATTCATCATAACCAAAGTAATAAGTGCTAACAATTTCATTGTTAAGGGCGAGGCCCGAAAGGTTATGTTTTTCCCACATAGCGAGATCGTCTGACCGTAAGAGGCTTAGCCATTAAGCCGTCCAGGGTGATTCCACAATGGTTCATAGTGGAGATGAGGTTTTCCTCTATTAATGTTAAGATCATGTCCCACTAGAAGCATTTAACAACACTCAACTAATCACTCCACTATTTTAAGAAAAAGTGTTGTTGATATGTCACATTTAACCGCACTTATTTAATAAAACATTGTTAAATAGATTCAAATCAAGAGAGCTTGCTTAAAAAAGTGCTTTAGATATCTTAGGCAAACATACAACAACACTTATTGAAGAAAGTGATGTTAAAGTTATATCCACCTATCACATTTAACAACACTTGTTTAAAAAAACACTGTTAATTATCTTCTGTATTATATTTAACAGCCTTGTGTTAAAAATCATTGTTAAATGTGAATTCTGGCATAGTGTTTGGTTCACTATAAAATGTAGCAATAACTCTAAGAAGGTATTGATTTGTTTAAGTACAACAAAGAGCAATATATTCATAACCAAATATATTTTGAAATTACAAAGTATTAAGTTATGCTAGCTAATGTATAATTAATTGATTAAGA
Source organism: Lupinus angustifolius (assembly GCF_001865875.1). Lineage (NCBI taxonomy): Eukaryota > Viridiplantae > Streptophyta > Magnoliopsida > Fabales > Fabaceae > Lupinus > Lupinus angustifolius. The sequence goes on from NC_032022.1 coordinate 1,372,019, forward strand.
GTAAATTATATTGACATTTGTTGGAGTTTAGTTCAATTATAATCATAATCCATTTTTATTTAAAAGATTACATCCACCTCTTATAGGAATAACTGATTTATTATATATATATATATATATATATATATATATATATATAAATTATAGATAATTTATATAAGTGCACAAAAATGATTTGTATATTTTACTAAATCGTAGAGATTGTCAATATAATTTAGGTATAAATTTTTAATATGGTATGGTGACCTCACAATCATTTAAATGACATTTTCAAGAAATTAGCATGCTGAAAATGGAGAAAAGTATTGTATAGAGACATATCCAACATGTTATATTTGGAAAAAAATGCATTTATTTTTTTTAATGTTATTATTTAGGACTAAATTTTAATAAAAAATAAATTTTTAATGTGCTGTTACAATTTTATTGACTATAATCTACATAGATGTGTCTCCATGCACATTTTTGTCCTAAAAATAACCATAACATAATGTTAATTTTAAAATAATCACCACATAGGCCTCCGTTCAACGCTACAATAATTAAATCACTAATGACTAAACAAAACCATATATTTGATTATTTACTAAATCAATTAAATACTTATTTTTGGTAATTTCTCTAGTAATCATCACCCACAATTCCAAACAAAACCACGGGCTTAATCCAACTACTCCAACAAATAATATTTTTAACCCTTATCATAGCTTTTCTACCTTGTTTTATAAAGGACCACCCCACATAATTCTTTGTCACAAATACCTATATTCTCTACATCCATATTTCATAATTCATAACGCATAATGCATAACCCTAGCACAAAATTCAAGTCAAAATAGGTAAGAGAACCAAGCCAATGATCGGAAAGTTGTCGCAAATATTAGTCTTCGGCAGTCGTGCCGCCGCATGGGCCACCATAGGAAGCTCAAGAACCCCCTTTGACATAAACTTGAAGATGCAATCGTCAAAGGGTCTAAAGAGCTATGACCTTGGTGGTGTTGGTCTAGGAATTGTGGTGGCTCTTGATGAAAAATCGAGTGAAATTGGACATGAAGTTTTGCCCAAACACGCGGTTTGTACCACAAAATCGAACCGATCTAGACCAATTCCAGTTCATAACATAAAAAACCAACATGGTTTTCATCAAAAGGGTGTGAATGAAATTGATGTTGGAAGCTCCGAAGATTACACGTATGTGACAAAACATGTTGCTAACAAAACCATAACTAGGGTTTACTATGATAATGGTGGTGAAGGTGGAATTGTGAGACATAACAACGTTGGTGTTTTCACAAGAACCCTACCAACAACAATTATAGTTGAACCTGAACCATCATTTCCTACCTCAGATTTTCTCAGCTCATGTCACCTTTGTAGAAAGAAACTCCATGGCAAGGACATATACATGTACAGGTACTATCCAAATAAACCAACCCAAAATCCTTCTTCCTCAAAATTTAACCTTTACTTGGTCAAATTTTTTGAGTTTTATTAACATGTATTGGTTGTATAAAATAAATTATATTGTCAATACATCATTCCCAATACTACGATTCATTTATATAATATAATATTTACGGTTAATAATTTTTAATATATGAATAACAGATAAAGATCGATTTTGTTATTGGACCCGGATTCATGATTTTTTGTTCTTCTTTTTTATGGGTATATAGAGGAGAGAAAGCATTTTGTAGCATGGAGTGTCGTTCAAGGGAGATAATGATGGATGTGTGTGGATCAGATTCTTCAATGTCTATGAACTTGTCAAATTCACCATACACAAAGGACCAAATGTTTTCAACTGGAATTGTTGCCTTTTAGAATTTAATTTCTGTATCTTGTAATGAAAAATTATAAGCTAGAGAACAAATTTTGATAGGAAAATTGATAGACTCATATTTTAGTGCTTGAGTACTATAAATTTTTTTTCCGAAAACTCAGTTCTTATTTCTTAAGCATTTTAAGCATAGAATGAGATTATGGTTGTATTTGGGTAGAGAGTTTAATCAAGTGCATGTGGTATAAGTGCTTATCAAATGAGAGCATATTTGTAACAGCTTGAGTTAAATATAAGCTATTTGTGTTTTGGTGTACATTTTAAAAAGCACTTATACAAGTTTAGTGTTTGGATATATCACCAATACTGCAGAAGCACTTATTATGATTCCTAAAAATTGGAAAATTTAAGAATTATTAAAAATTTAAATCTACTGTGTGTATCATGAATTTAAAATTGAAAATTAGAATATATATTATGAAAATATAAAGTTAGAATTTGTTTAATATATCATGAAATGTGATTAAAAATGTAGCAATAAAATTACTTTACACCTACAACACAAATCATGATTTGTGAATTTAAAATATGTATATGTATTATGTATATGCTTCTAGATATTTTCTCTTTTAATATATACTATAAAGTGTATTCTTGTACCTTGGTACTTTTTTATTTAAAGCATATATTTGCTTACCAAAAAATGTGTATTTAAATCAGGTATACAAATTATTAATTTATGATATTCACTTTTCTTTTGGAATACTTTCTTTTACTTTTTACATATTTAGAAAATAATTAAAAATACTCATAGAATATAGAAAACTTTTGCTAATTATTGATAAGGAAATAATATAGCCTTTGTAAAAGGGTGCTGTCTTGTTACACTTTTTTACATCATCAATTAAAGAATTTGGATTGATGTTGTTCTGGAAATAGCTGGAAAAAAGTTAAGAGAGAAAATAACAAAACAATAATGAAGAAGGTAATTAGATTACGGAAATGAGACAAAAATAGCTTATTAAAAATATAAGTTACCTATTATAAGTTTTCCAAAAACATGTATATAAGTGTTTATAAGATTATATAAGTTTAAATATGTTAAATATAAGCTAGTCCAAACACCTTTTAAAAGTTAATCAATGGGAATTAAAATGGATTCTGAGATCTCCTTAAAGTTATTTATGTCTTATAATGCATAGATTTACAAATTCTTTCACATAATTTCTAACATTTTTTAACTTAATTAGTTTTACTAAACATGTTAGTCTATCATGGCTTTTCAACCTTAAATAACTTTTTAGTCTTACATGTATTATGTGTTATAAAAAAATAAGTGGCAACAAAATTTATCAAAATAATTAGTGGTTCTTTAGGTAACATTTTGATTCAAGTATTGTATATGAAAAATAAGTTCTTATCATTTTTATTGGCAAAAGAAAGAAATTTATTAATAATATACCAATTGTACTAAAATAGTACAAGTGTAGCAATCCATGCACACAAGTAGTACCTTAAACAAATGCATGATGGCACAACTTTTTATTAACTAAATAGTTTTTAAACTAAATCTATGAAATAAATATATCATTCCACACTCGTTAGAGGAATTGAGGGGAGTGAAAGTGGAGTAAAAAGTGTATCAAATTTGGAATTTATCTTTCAACCCAACATTAAGTTATTCAATATTTATTTTTATCTGGCCTATAAAAAGTCAAAATCCTTTTTGTACTATCAAAACGATTTTTATAAAAATAAATATATATATATTTTTGAAAATTAAATAAATAAATAATAAAAGGGATAGGTTTCAAGAAACCTATGTCATTTTCTTCAACAACAAAAATTAGAAATAAAAAAACAAATAAGAATAAGGATAGGTTTTTTTCTATAAAAAATAATTAATGAAGTGACATTTTTATTTAAAAATTTATTTTTTCGAAGTTATATTTTTAAATAAATGAAGTCCATTTTTTATTTTATAATTAATTTCGAATTTATAATAAATAAATAATGAAAGCCAATGGAATATTCTTAGGATAATCATCTTTTATTTCATTCAACTATTCATAAAAAAATAAAAAGTCAAATCAGATTTATTAAGCAGTTAAATACAATATATCTTTACTTTAGTTAAATATAGTATATCTTTAATTTAGTTAAATATAGTATATTTTTACTTTAGTTAAATATAGTATCTTTTATTTCTATTTGAATATATTACATTACATAAAAAGAATAAATAAAGGGCCCTCCAATTAGAAAGTAGTCTTAGATTTCTTTTTACATTCTCATCAAATCAATACATCATTCATGAAAAATGGAAAATAAACTAAAAATGGAGCACCATTTTCTCTTCCTCTACATCAGAACCTAGACATATATAGAGGAGAGGATCATAATAAGTTTAGATTTAGCCAAAAATCCTATACTCAACCAATAACCATATTAGTCCTAACACATCAAGAATATCAATATTGTCTCTTCCCTTTTAACTTTAATTTTTTTTAATAATAAATTAATTTAAGAATTTAAGTAAAGTTATAACTCATGTTATATCTTATTTTATATTTCATGTTGAGAAATAATTATAATAATTAGTAGAGTCTTTGTTATATTATGAATTGGAAAGTCGGTTCATGATTAATGTAATCTCTTTTGTTATTAATTCTCTTTTAATTAAAATATATTTTTATAAATAAATTTGTTTTTTGAAAATTTAATAGTGAAATATCAACTCATCAATATAACAATAATTAGAGAAGCAGCTATTCAGACTAACCAATAGTTAGATATATGATAACGAGCACATCTATCTTATAATATATGTCACTTCATATACTATAAGCAATAGTTAGTTAGAAAAATATTTAGTAATTAAATTTTAATTTAAATATATATTTTTTAATCAATCTTAAGTTCATGGCACATGGAATGATATTTATTTTGAGAGAGGACATGTGCACCCCAATAGAGCCTAGCTAAAACTTAGAATGACAACTAGAAAGAACAGCTCAGAAGCCCATAAAAGATCTTAATCATGAGCATGTCACAAAAAATGCTCTAAGATGACATATAAGGCATATATCTCGAACATTATGGTATCGTTCAACCAACTGATGTAACCTAGTAATATTAAGGTATGGTTGTTGTAGCTTCTCTCAGATTTGAGGTGATTTAGCACCTAAGCCAAGCCAAGACATGGATTCAACCCCCTTATTAGCAGCTTCCATGTGACTTGTTATTTGATATGGTGCTTTGGCAGCAATTCTGTAAAAACACATCATAAGATAATAACAATATTAATCAACTCGCCAACAACAACAATCAAACATGTATCCCATTAGGTGAAGTCGGTTACATGAATCAATTTGCACTGATGTCTGAATCAATTTCGCATTTCCGAACATACAACAATGGAAACCAGATCTATAAATATTTTACATAAGGTTTATTTCAATCAAAGACTAAAAAAGAAGACTTTGTTATGGAAAAGGGAACAAGAGAAACAAGAAGGACCTAACATTTGAATCCATTTATTTGATTTTAGGCTTACACCTCTTAAGATCATAAACATATACACAAACATGAACACCAAAGAATATTTCATCTTTCAAAATTTTCTATATTTGGTTGAGTGTGTCTTACCTATCCTTTCTCTTCGCCAGGAACCGATGAAGTGAAGCTTTCCGAGCAATTGGTAAATCTGTATAGAAAGAAATTTTGTCATCAGAAAAATAATGATTCATAATATACAGATTTCGGATATTAGTTATCAACAGAAATTACCACAAACAACAGGTCTGGATGATGGTTGAGAGCGTTCTTGAATCGAGTCGATGCCAGAACCAGGGATGGTAGTCACATTAGGAACAACCGGAGTAACCGAATCAGCCGAAGTTCTGATCAAATTATGAGGAAATGATGGCTGGCTCTGGGTTTCGGATATTCCTTTGCTGACAAAGGACATGAGCTCATTGGCTTTATCAGCCGAAACATCATCAAATATAATAACTTGTCCAGCATAGAAGATTGTTAATTGTGCAGCCTTAGATCCCTTGTTCATAGGCTTAATTGCACTGAAAATCATATGAATAAATGATCACAAATTAGTCTCAAGGTAATTGTTTTGATCTAGCCATAAAAGAAGTTGCAGTTTTTTTTTCACTTCTTTGAAACTGAATCAGGATTCAGTAAATACTACAAGTTGTTGAATAGTATTCATCGCAAATCAATTTTCTTCAGCATCAAATTGGTGTGAAACAGCATCATGTAATGCAACAGCAATATTATGGTTACATTGACCACCATAACCGTATTACACCGCAATTGAGTACGACACTGAATCATAATGATATGGTCAGAACGTAACTGTATTGGACCGCATCACTCCGCATCGAATTCAAAAATATATTTTAATCACAATAATTCACACTACAACAGCTGCAATCCGTATTGCAGCGGCCACAATGACCGCAATCGTATTAACTGCAACCGTGTCAGCAATCACGAATGCAACCACAATTTAAAACACTAAGTGTGAAAAACTTCCAAATTCTTAATTAACTTGACAACAAATTAAAGAAGCAAAACAACTCACCTAGGTGTAAGGTTCTTTGGTGGCATGTTATTTTCATTGGTAGGAAACAAGTTCATGGTTGTTGCAGATTGACAAGATGTCTCAGGTGACCCTGAAAAACTTTAAGATTCAGGAACAACAACATAATCTTGAAAGAGAAAGCACCAAAAATATCTTAAAGCTTAAATCAATTTTCAAATTAAGGAATCAAATTTCTCAGCTTGATAAGGAGAAAAAAATTGAACTTCCAAAATTCATATTAACATACTGAATTGAACTTTCTCTATCTCAAAATTGAAGCCATATGTTAGATCTTAGAAACTGAACAATTAATGAAATTGAAAAGGTGAAACTTTATAGGTCCAAGCCTATAATTGAAAAACCCATAAAATGCTTTTCATTACTATAATTTATTTCAAACAAACCAAGAGGTAAGGAATAAATACCCATCAATATTTCCAATTTCCCCTATCTAGGAAAAATATTAAATTAAAAAAAATGAAAATTGGTAAATTCTAGGATAAAAAACTTTCAAAGGAAAAATAATAAATTTAAAAAAAATGTATAATTTAACAATTCATACCAATTGGTTCTATGTTGCATGTCATCCCAAGATTAAGATCTCCAAAACTACCCTTTTCCTTTATGTATTGACTCAATAAACTACAAGTCTGAGAGAAACTTGTTTTCTCCGGCAACCTCACCGGTTTTTGGCCGGAAAAATCTGAGTATTCCGATGAGGTAGACATATGAAAGAGCACGTTTTGATTATGATGCTTTTGTAGCTATATGAAAGAAGGAGTTACAACTATTGTAATGATGATCTTTGTTTCCTAGGCTTTAGAGTATCCTATGTATATATAGGGATGAATAAAATGAATGTTAACATACCCACAAATCAAATTTCAAAATTTCCGAGTTCTAACTGGTTTAACCGTCTAATCAAATTAGAAGATATCATATATTTTATATAATTAAATATATATTACTACATTTTAAAGTGGACTGACTCGGTTGATACTTGATAGGCTGAATTGTTCGGTCTAGTCCAAACCATACTAAATAAGATATATAAATGTGCATTATTGATGATATGTTAATTAATATGTGATGAATAATATATTTGATTGTTAATGTTTAATATAATATTAAACTCTCTCTATGTGTGGAAGTGGGTGAAATTGATTAATTGAAGCACGAGGAGTATATGGGTGTTTTTAAAGTTGGGGTGGGTGTGTAAGTTGTACTTCACTTTTGTTTTCTTTTCTTAATGCTGTCTTTTACTATGTTTATTAATGTTGTTGCATGGTTAGTTCTGATTATTCTTACTTTAATTTTCTGTCATGCTTTTTGTTCGCTCAAATTTCATACTTGACTTGGCTTTATTAATGAGAAAAAGATATATATATTAATAGGGTAAAAAAAAATTATACTGTCATCATCTACTATTGTAAAGAATGTATTTTCTTTTTTTATTCATATTGAAGCCTGCGTTTGTGAGTGTCGTTAATGTGCCAACCGATTATTATCGCAATTACATATTTATTGTCGATTTATATTACTTTTATTTGACACTAAATGATGATTAATATATGATGGTGGTTGATGTGTTGACAGTATAAAAAGTAGTTATACTGTCAGTATACAATATTAAATCTATTAAATTATCTTCTAACTTATTTTTATTTTCCTCTACTTCTTATAATTTTATTTTGATGGCACCAACATATTATACTCCTGCAATTCTCAATCAATATTCACAACTTTGATATAATTGACTATGAAATAAAAATATCTATAAAACAGTTTTATTTTTACGAATCCATATCATTAAAGTAACCTAAACGATTATTTCAAAAACAAAAAGTAACTTAAGTCTAGATTAGGAAAAAATTATATAATGAATCCAATAATTTTGATCATGATAATAAATAATTTATTTGACTGAAAGCGAGCTATTTTATGGGGTTTTGATTAAAAAAAATCTTATTTGAATTAGTTGCTTGCTTATACAAACTCATAAGCTAGGTGTTGCACAAATTTCCCCTTTTCTACCTTTATAAGTTTTCAAAATTATAGTATTTTATTTCTAATCATTATTTTTCATGTTTTATTATTTTCATACTTAGTATTGTTTTATGGCACCTACTATATATCTTGAATTATTAATATCTTTTATTTATATATATTTTAGACGTCATTTATATTTATAACTTAGTTTATCGACTAATCTTATTAAACAATTTTAATTTGACTTACATAAGTTCTGGTTGAGCCATGTGGAACAAGACTAAGTTTTGATGTGACTTCTATATAAATAGCAACAACAAATTGATTAATCTAATACTAAACAATTTAATATTTTGCATTATCAAAATAAATTGAATAATACATTAATTGTGTAAAATAATTCTTATACTATCATATATAAATTATATTCTTATATTTTATTATAGAAGCAGTTTTCATCCTAAGAGCAGTACAACTTCTAGAGATTCTTTGTTACCCTTTTTTACTATTATTATTATTATTATTATTATTATTATTATTATTATTATTATTATTATTATTATTATTATTATTATTATTATTATTATTATTATTATTATTATTATTATTATTATTATTATTATTATTATTATTATTATTATTATTATTATTATTATTATTATTATTATTATTATTATTATTATTATTATTATTATTATTATTATTATTATATAAGCAAATATGATAGCTTTTTTATTTTTATTTTTTGTAGTATACAAAAATTATCATGAGTTGTATTTGCCCACAACTCAACACAAATAAATAGTGGGCTCTAAGCGAGTACACGTCCGTCCCAAATGTGTTACTTTATCTGTCAGTAATTATAATTAGTTGAAAAATGTGTTTAAATTAAAATTTTAATAATTAATTATTTTTCTAACCAATCATGTAACACATGAAATGATATATTGTTTTGAAACAGCAGATATATACCCGAGCTCTGAATACACCAACCTGTCTACCTTATGGAGGAAAATAATAGAAGAAACAAGGACATGGGAATTATTATAAAAGAAGAGAAAGACATAAAGAAACATAAAGTGTAGAACAAAGTATAGAAGAAAAAAGCGATAAGAATATTGTTATTTAATGAGTTTAACTTATTTTTTAAGCCTTGGGAAATTACATGTTTTTATTTATTTTAGTTCGTACATGATTATAATATTTGATGATGTGCAGACTGCAGAGTCTAAACTTTGGATAAAAAAATAATGGAGAAAGTTGGAGTTAGTCAAGTTTGGTTGGCATGAAAATTATGCCAAGTCAAAGGTTATTACTCATCACATGTTTATTATCCTTTGTTGACATTTTGCACATGTTAGGTTATGACCTTCTTTATTTCTTTCCTATTATGACCAACATTTTATATTAACAATCAATTCAATTAACAAGAAAAAAATATATACACTAATAATATAAAAGTTTTTTACATTATTATTGTATCATCCATCATTTATATTTAATCATCGTCGAATCTGAATAAAATTAATATAAATAAAGGGTGAATAATATATTGTCTATGTATATAAACTTTTACGTTTTCAGTACATGAATATTATATTATTCAATTAAAAATAAATTTAAGTATATAAAAAGAATTGCTTTGATATTAGTCCTTTTTTTTTTTGTAGTACAAGGATATCCCTTCACCCTATTGCGTAAGAAACTAATTTATTTTGAAGTGTTTGCTCTTCCCAACAAGTATTACTCTCAAGAATCGAACATTTAACTTTTTGGTTATTCTAAGAATCTAACAAGACCTTACACTATTAGATTAACACCTTGTTGGTATACATTAATAAACTGGTTGATTGAATTAGAACATTTTAGAACATTAATTGTTAAGTTAACATATAAATGTAAAATGAAACAAGCCCTAGCTTATAAGGTTATGCTCCCTCTACTTCTTATTATAATACATTTTAACCAAATTAGAGGATGAACATCCTACTACAATAAAGTTGTTGTTTAGTAATCATGAGATCGAAGATTCAAATCCGGAAAATGAAACTTGTACAAGATATTCCAAACCAGCTTTACCAAATTCACAAGCTAATTTAAATCCAATGATCCACATTGGAGTCTTCTTGTGAGAATGATTCTGCTTCTCACCATACATACCTGGCACTAAAAACATATGCAGTTTCAAAATTGGAAAGGGTCAAACTCATAAAGTAATTTTAGTTGCAGTATGAACAGATAATCTCTTGAAATTGCAGGGTAACAAATTATAAAAGGAAGAAGGTCCTATTTCCATGCAGGTCGAATCCAATTTTAGAACATGCTCCGACACGAAGCCGAAGAAACTCGCGAAAGGATGCTAAGTACTAGGACTGTGGTTTACTGGAAACAATCTATGTAAACTCAGCAAAAGATTATTGAAAGAATCACAATTGGAAACAAGAGTTAAATCGTAAGATAAGATATATCGGGCGCTAAGAATAGTATGGTGATGTACTACAAAAGATTTACATTCAAAGCCAAGATCATGTAGTAATTGGCAATGGTAACTAAGTTAGATGCCAAGAATATAATTGCCACTAGGATTGTATGTTGCTGTGGTTATGTAGTGAAGGAAATAATTGACGGAAAAGTCTTACGTTTTGAGTTTTCGATCAATTGTCGTATCATCGCAGAAGTTTGTAAAGATGTCAAATACTATATAATCATGACTTTTTTCAAAATCTACATATAGGCATTGTAAGGTCAATATAAAGTTATGAGTTTTAAATTAATATGTTGATGAAGGTATAGGTGAAGAAATTGAAATCGAAGTTAGCATAGACTTAATAACTACATCCATCATCAGAATTCAGGAAACTATATGCAAGGTTGAGAAGTACCATTTATGGCATTAATTAAAAAGATGGATGAGAAGGGAGGGAGGGATAAATTGCACTACCTCTTGAAGAACTCGGCAAAGTATCGTAGTACGAACCATATCAATACAATCACCAAAGTATCTGTAAAAGTTTAGGAACTCAAAGAAGCAGTATTACCATAGACATGATATAGTACAAATCGAAGAAATTCCTCAACATTTTTGTCAAAAATCTCTGACATGGTTTTATTTGTCTTACCTGCAAAAGACACCTAAACCACTATTGTTAGACTACCTAAGAAGTATATATGACAAGTAACTTTCTAGCATCTGATATGTCTGATTCCCCGATAAATATCTACAAATGGTCGAAAGTTTTCTTTTTGGGGAAATTGTAAAGGAATGTACGAAGGGGTTAAGAACCATGTAAAAGAGAATAACTCAGTAACATAAAGGATACTGAAGAAATATCGCTCCCACGAATCTAACATATAAAGCCCAAAAGTAACATTGTAAAGGTAGATTTTGCGCTGAACCCAATTCATTTCTCCCATAGCTGAAAAAAATAAATTTCTTTTGTCAGAATCAACATATATATGCTTTAACCATTGAACAGCTCAAATTGCACCACCAACAAAAAAACTTCTTTCAAGTAGTATCCATCAGACTATAGAATAGAAAGACATAATCTTTAAATATTTGCACGCATTCCCGATTTCATGTTTATGCTCAAGTAGTGCACTACTAATGGAATTGTAAAAATGAAACCTCCATTCCCTTCATTGGTTCAGAAATATAGAGGGGATGGAAAGGAAAATAATGGAGCCAAAATCCCTCCCATCTCCTTTATTTTTTGTACTACCAAGGGTAACCTTTCAACTCTTAGGTAAGGAACTAATCCCTTTCGGAGTGCATGACTGTCCCTCCCAACAAGTGTCGTTCCTTTTGGTCTTTCTGGGAATCTAGCAGAGCCTTATACGACTAGACCAACGTCTTGTTGGTTCCTATCTCCTTTTTGCTTCCCCTAAAAGTGAGAATTTTTGGAGGGGCGGGAAATTACTAAAGAACTTTTAAACTTTCCCTCCTCTTCCCTCTCTAACCAAACATTCGGAAAATTATTTTCCCTTCTCTTCCTTTCCTTTTGTTGAAATCCTTCCCATTCCTTCCCCTCCTTTGAACCGAACACAAAGTGATTTCCTTTCCATCTCAGTAGACGAGAGTTAAGTTCCAGTTGTTGTGATCAGAAATGGTTTTGTATCCGATTAGCAGAACTTTGTCAAAGATTATTTCTCAATAGCAATTATGCAAGTGTTTTGGTGAGCATGCTGCATTTTGGTCACATTTAAATCCTAGAACCAACCTCTCTGCTAGCAATGTAAAACTGCATACATCTACCATCTCCAGACTCAACTAGATGGGAGCCACGTTTACTACGCCGGCTTTTTTTAGCAATTAGCCAAGTTTCTCCGATGAAAATATACTTTTTTTACATCTATATACAATATCCCAAAGCAAAGGTAAACCGTAAACTAGAAGAAATTCTACAATTACCAAATCACACAAAACACAACAAAATTGATGCAGAACCACCCCAAGCATGGCTAAAACAAAACAAACCCATTGTTACAAAGTTATCAATCAAACACCTAGTAAAGTAACCAAGCTCAAAATTCCATAGCAAAACAAATTGCATTCAACAGTTAACAAACAGAAAACTAAGAACACAAACATACAAGAAAAGCAAACAAAGATGTAAATCCTCCCAAAGTCTATGCTAAAAAATGTATCAAATTCATAAAAATGGCACATCAAAACAAGAGACTCAAGCATGAAATGGAAGCACCTAGTTAAGCAGAAACTTTGAAATCAAGGGTATGTGGTGAACTTTACCTAAAAATTAAGGGAAAGCATAACACCCATAAAGTCTTATCCATTTTTTTACCCATAATCCAAACATGTTATATTTTTCTCAAAAAAAAACTTTTTTTTTCAGATTTTGATCTGACCCAAAAGCACCCTAATAGTCAGAGACTATTTCAACCCATAAAGCAAAAAAATTCAAATCAAATAATGAAGAACCTATGCATAAATTAGAACAAATGAAAATCATATTCAAAATTAAGCACAAGAGAAGAAGAAACACAAATCAAACATCCCACATTTCAAGCAATAATGAATCATAAAAGGGAGAGAGAGAGAGAGAGAGAGAGAAAGGTACCAATTTTCGGATTATGGATCAAGACACGAACTTTACAGTGTGTTGTGTTTGGGATTGCGCTATTTTTGCAAAGTTAATAATGGATGTCTATAACATTGTCCAAAACAAGTGTTTAAAGGAACATTTTCCATATTTTGTCTATAAGAAATTATTTTTAGTATGAGTTAAAAATAGGGCGTAAAGATTCATACATGGTCACTATATTATCACCGTTCATTTATATTACTTTTATTTAATTAGAGAATTGTGAATAATACAATGATAATATACAAAACTCTTATAATATTAGTGTATATATAATTTTCTCTTTTAGTATATCTAATATTGATTTTGTTGCTCATAAAAATAATAATTTCAGTTACATAAACAAAGAAAACAGTGATTTTAGTATTATTGTTAACTTTTTATATATTAAAAGTTTGATTTTTTACTGTATAATACCACATCTCATCTATATGAAGAGGTGCTTTATATTCCAATTAGGTCATGTCTATTTGAATTAGAAAAAAAAACATATGTATATAAGAGTTTTATATAATATTAGTCAAATATATATCACTATTTTTTAATTATTGTTAAATCTTTAATAAAATTAATACAAATAAATGATAGATGATATACTGATTATATATAAATCTTTAAACTAACATTATATATATTACACTCTTCTGAGTCTAGCAAAAAGATTATGTACATAAAATACAATTTTTTTTTTGGTATAATCAAATAGTATTATCATTGACATTATGAATAAGAAACTTTCGGTTATTAGATGACTATAATTATGATCAACTTCATTTTTCAAAGAAAAAGTAAATAAATATGCTTCTAACAGTTTAAAATGTTATCACATACTGCAAAAGATTTAAAATTACGCCTTATTAATGAGCCAAGTTACTAGTTAGATAAAATTTAATCTAGGTATGTTAAATCATATTATTCAGTATTTGGAGAGTGTGTTTGGAAGAATAATAAAATAGGAAAATAATTTGTCTCAATTTATGAGAAAAGTTTATATGATAATAAACTTATAAAATATCTTATTATCTTCCTAAACTCTTCTCCATTCATTTCCACAAAGACCATATTAAATAACGATTACCCTTTTCACATATACAGACATAAAAATAAGAACGAACAAGCCGTTGATCGAGTAATATAAGATCCTACTAGATTCCATAAACACCAAAAGATCAAAGGGTAAACAACATTTACTATAAGGGAATATCGTTGGTAGTACCAAAAAAACATAAAAAATGAGACATGATTATTGCAACATAAAGTTGGAGTGCACAAAACATGAAAACCTCAAATTTCATAATCTATATCTGTTACATTGTAAAAACTTGAATGCTTAATCAACTTCCCTTGCTCATTGTACTGATCAAAGTTACCACAAGGAGCAGGAAATATTGTACCTATTACCCTACCTTCAACAAATGCACATTGAAATATATGCTTCTTCTTTTTTGTTATCCCAACTAACATATCATTAAATGTTACATTTCTAATTGGAATCTCTTTACTACCTTGAATTCTTACTGCTACTTTAACTCCTTTTCCGCGAATATTGGTGAAACTTATGTCTTTAAGTATGGGAAGCGCATTCGAGTCATATTTAGTATCAGGGTGTTGATTGTAATCAGTTTTTATAACAATTCCGACTCGAACATTGTTGAAAGTTAGATTCTTGTATGTTATTTGGGATACATATCCACCTCTTCCCGGAGCGGTTTTGATCCTTATAGCACGCCTTGAGTTCCATACAAGAATGTTTTCTATTGTGATATTGGATACTCCACCAGACATTTCACTACCAATTGAGATGCCAGCACTGTTGCATTTCACACAGAAATTTTTGTTATCAAAGTTCAATTGTTACAAGGGTATTGCTAATTATTATCAAATGAAAGTTTTATTAAATATAGCAACCTTTGATAAAACTTGTTTATTACTTTAGAGTACTTATTAGCATTTGCCATGTTAAAACATAGATGAGATACTAATGAACTTGTGGCCTCTTAACCAGTACTAATTAGCATTAAACTTGTAGCATCTTGGTCGCTAAGCAGCAACCATATTGTAGGGGTGAGTAAGACCTAACTCTACCCGTTCATTTGATATGGCCCAACCATGTTCGGGTTCGAATAGGGCTGGTCGGGTCTACATTTCGAGTTCAAAAATTAGACCCATTTAAATTTTAGGGTCCGGGAGGGACTAAGCATGACCCGACCCGACCTATGGTTAGTGACTCATCTTGGTTGTATATGTCTTTATTCAAATGTGTATACCGTGATCACACTTTTTGGTCGAAAGTATCATTGATTCTCTAATTTTTTCATCATACATACATATTAAAAATATATATACATAAGTTATTTTAGAGAATAAAATATTTCTTCATACCAGGAAATATTTTATTCTTATTATTTTATATGTCAAATTACATATTCATAATAATAAATAATACTGAGAAGACTTTATCTAAAATGAGCATGTATTATATTTAATTGGTTCTAGGGTCGGGTTTAAAGGCTGACCCGATCGATATTTATAATCAGGTTAACTTCGGTTCTAGGGCCTGGTCTAGGTTCAAAAATGACTCAGTCAACATTTAGGGTTGGGTAAGGACAAACCTTAACCCGTCCCAACCCGACTCATGCTCACTCCTACATCCAGGCAAATGCTGTAGGCCTAAGTATTTTGAGTTATGGACTGACCTGACATTAGATCGAACAACAAGGTTTCGGATTACTATGTTTCTGGAAGGCTTTCCATAAGCAATTCCATACTGATCCCAACCACTTTTTATTGCAATAGCATCATCCCCCACACTTATGTAACAATCCTCTATCAACATATCTTCACATGAATCTGTTCATAGATCAATCTAGTTGATTATTTCATATTAAGATATGAAATAAACTATAGTACTTTGCATAATATAAATATACTTACCAGGATCTATGCCATCAGTATTTGGAGCTTTATATATAGGAGCCAATATGGTAACATTTTTTATTGTAACATTTTTGCAATCATAGGGATGAAGTGTCCAAAAAGGTGAATCAAGCAAAGTAATATTAGAGATTATAATGTTACTAGACCACATAAGCTGAACAAGTGGGCCCCTTGTGTGATTTAGAACCTTATGAAGATATTTAGTCCACCACATTTGTCCTTGTCCATTTATGCTACCATTATGTCCTATCATTTATCAAAAATTGAGTGTGTAAGAGATACTTAGAAATTAAGCAATCACAAACAAAAGAAAAACAAAAGTAAAATTCCACTACCAATGACTTCACAATATTTTGTTGTTTCAAACATGTCTCGAAACATATCTTGTATTAATGATATTGAACTAAAAATAATAAAAACAATGAATGTTAATTGTCGGCGCAGTGGAAGCGATCGTTGACCACAAGCAATCAAATAAAGTGTATAGTATAAGTAGAAGAGAATAAACAAGAGAATTTGGTAACATAGTTCAGCCAATTGTGCATATATCGAGCGTTGAGCGGCTACCAAGATATTATTAAAAAATAAAGATTATAAGCTCTATTACACTCATGGGTACAAGTGCTCATAGAGTGTATATGTTTCAGTTTGGTGCTTGCTTATATCTGGTGCAGATAATAGCAAGGGAGTTGAGTCCAATATATAACATTGATACTCTAGTCTATTTTAATATTAAGCAATGTAAAATTTCATATAATAACATATTTCAAACATCTCTAACACTTTAATTTTTTAATTAACATAATATGTTTTCATTGATGCGTGAAATAGTCCGTAACATGTTTTGGGATATCAAATACTTGTTTTCATCTTGCATGCTATTTGATATAATCTAATGAAAAATAAATAAATTATAAATATTCACCTGTTATGACAACATCTCTAAGATTTTGACCATGAATCAAACTGCTATATCTAGGTCCTAGGTGCTCTCTCCCATACCCATATGAAGGTAATGGAGGCATCAATGGCCAATACTTTTCATCCTAATATTCATCACATAAAATAACAATTAATATGTAATAATATTTTTTTTAAAGATAATTAACAAACATAATGTAAATCAAAGTTTTAGATAAGAAAGAGTAAAAGAGAGATAGCATACATCACATTTATATCAATGTAATGCAACCAAATGATTTCCCAGTGAGAATGATAGAATTATAGATACAAAAGTTATAAGAACAAAGATATTAAGAAACATAGTAACATGATTTGTGTAGTGTCGGTCCTAACATTTTATAGGCCGACGAAAATATTTGTGTACGGGTTGGTATTGACTAATATGACTCAGAATCTGTTATGTTTGTATTCATTAGGCAGTAAAAAGTTAATATGGTTGTTGGGAATATTTCACCTACTATGTTGGAGCACTTATGTGACTCATTATACTATTTATATAGGAATTATGTTTTCTGTGAAAAGTTAATATCAGTTTTCTTGAGCCAGAAAAAGTGAAAACTGACCTGAATTCCAAGTATAACAGCATCTTGAGCCAGAAAAAGAGTCATATGACTAGTAAGATTAAAGGGTGCTGTAAGCCAAAAACCAGATGGCACATTAAGCTGGCCACCACCTTTCTCTCTTAACTTTGATATTTCAAAAACAGCTTTTTCAAAAGCCATTGTGTTTATAGTAACACCATCACCAACCCCTCCAAAATCTATTAAATTAAAATCCACTGGCCTTAGCAAGGGTAATGTCCTTATAGGATTACCATCCATTACCACAAAGTACCCACCAATTGCATTTCTTTGCCATAAGAAAACTGAAGCAAACACAGCAATCCATAGAAAAGTAAAGAGTGTAAATGATGATGGAAACAAATGCTTCAAATCATGCACTTTTTTATGTATTGTTGTGTATTCTACCATTTCTCAAAATCCTCAACAACAACAAGAACAAGAACAAAAACAACAAGTACCCTTTAAGTGGATTTGTTTGAAAGGTTGTAACTTTTGGTGGGTGAGGCAAATTGGTTTGGAAAATAAAGAATGGAGTGGATTCAAAGGGAAGTACTTAGAGATATTGAAGTTGAAACTAGAACTAAAAATAAGAACATTTAGAAGTTGATAATGATATATGAACACATGTTCATGTATCTTGTTGATTCATATTGTTTGGTGAACTATATATATAAAAGTTTGTATAAAATAGTTGGTAGAGTTATAATTGAAGACTTTATATTAAAAAATGGTTATTAGGTATCATTTTTTTTTTACCATTTGTTTTGACTATGTATTATTTTGTCAACATTTTGTTTTCTTGAACATTATAAACTCTCAATTTCATGTAGTGAGACTGATAATTCATCCAAACATTTCGAAAATTTCGCAACTTTGTTTGTTTCAGGGTAAGCAATTTCAGTTTAAATCGCGAAAGAATGATTTAAAGAATAATGGATAATATAATGACTGTATATAAATCTTTACACCGATCGTACATAGATATTACACTATTTGTTGAATGAGGCTTTGTATCACTTTCATATAAAATCAATTCTAACCACCAGCTGGTAGCACTGCACTCTTTCTGTGTGCTAAACACTTTTATTTATTTATAAATCAAAAGGGTTATTTCCCGTTTAAAAATATAAAAATTCGATAATAAACTTCCTTCTTTAAATTTTTTGGTAGTTCAATAACTAAAACATAAAGTTACAAAATAAAGTTATTATACAAACATGAATTTATGTTATAAGTGGGCACAGGTTGTTGAGATTTCAATATCAGAGGCTAAGTAATAAATTATAATAATTAATCAATGAATAATATTTACAAAAATATGCATTATCCTAATATTATTATTATTATTGATCCTAACTATTATATATTTCTACGTTTCTGTTATATTATTGCTATGTTATAAAGTATTAATTATATCATCTCCCACTATATGGATTATGGATTTGGTGAACTATTATGAGTTCTATCAAAACATACATATTAATTTATCTCAAAAGTCTAAGGTTACTATGAAATCTCAACCAATACATTAATATTGATCCACTAATAATTCTAAACTTATCAACAAAACCATTTATAAATATAAGCAACATATACCAATATTTTTTTAGCCTCTACATCATGATACAAATATTAGTTCACCAACACTACTATGAAAAATAAACATACATTTATTAAAAACATTTCATGTGAATAATTAAGAACATTTTTGGACTCAAATTTGCAAGGATATAAATTTTAGTGGTGAAAAGTTTCTATCCCAAGGATTTTCCCACGTTTCCTCTTACAATTTCCCTACGTGAACTTGTTTATAAAGTAATTAATTATAAGTATATTATCATTAAATAATCTACATCATTGTTGGTTTTGATTATTTTATAAGGAAATTATAATCTTTTTTCCTCTAAGGTTGTCTCAAAGAAACCTTTTGATGGTAGATTATTTCGAATATAAAATACACTAAGCCAAATACACCAAAATAAGTGAAGTACTTGGGTCCATAGTGCTAGGGTGAGCATCGGTCGAGTTGGAACGGATTAAGATTTATCCCTTACCCGACCCTAAATGTTTGCCGAGTCATTTTTTGAATTTGGACCTAGCCCTGGACTCGAAGCTAACCTGAACCTAGACCTAATTAAATATAATGCATATTCATTTCAAATAAAGTTTTCTCAATATTATTTACTATTATGAATATATAATTTGGTAAATAAAATGATATATATGTATATTATTAATCATATATACATGATAAAAAATAGAAAATCAATAATACTTTCAACTAATACTTTCAAATAAAAATAGAAAATCAATAATACTTTCAACTAAAAAATAGAGACATATACAAACATGATGAATGATTGGCCATAAGATAAATCAGACCGAATCATGATTGGTCCCTACTCGACCCTAAATATTGATCGGGTCTAATTTTTTTAACTTGAACTGACCCTAGACTCGATGAGGTCCAACCCTATTCGGACACAATCATGATCGGCCATACCGGGTGAGTAGGTAGAATCAGATCCTGCTCACCCCTACATAGTGCACTTCATAATTTTAACCTTTAAATTTATTGCATATTAACAAGTAATGAACATTTAATTTAAAGCAAACCATGTCCCACATCAATGACGTTAAAGCAAAAATGAACGTTTAATTTTTTAATTAACATGGAATATTTTCATTGGTACGGAACAGAATTTGGAACATCGGATCTTTCTTCCATGGTAAGAATTGCAGCACAGCACATGATAGTTAAGGGTATGAAAGTTCAGTCTAGGAGGGAATGGCTTCCTTATCTTTCTGTCCTAAGCTAAATACAATAACACACCTTTGAAGTATGTTTGTGATTTGGTTAAGGTCTCATTAAGGAGTAATGGTGGTGTAATTCATGGTTCACTCTGTTGCAGAGAGCAAAAACTGAAAAACAAAAACAATATTCTGAAAAAGGTATTGTTGAAGAGAATGAACAACCAAATAAAATTATCTTCACTATATCACATTTTCTAAAACCAAACTAGAAGTTCAAGAGTTCAATAACATGCACCAACATGCATCAGCACAAACAGAAGGGCGTGACACAGTTGCACTCTAAAAAAGCCAAAAAGTTAACTTCTTTTCTTGAGTGTCAAGTACTCAATTTTCAATCTTGTTGCTAGTACCATGGAGACAAATGTGGATCTTCCACACTTATTATTCCACCTTCTATCCAATCATTACTCACAGCTGCATTAATATTTGCAGATTGGGCTAGTTTGATTATGAAGATGGTATCATGTTTTAATCAAAATCAAGGAACTCCATCCTTTTCCTCATGGTGCCCTTTAGATCACTGGATTCTCTGTCAGCCCTTTGAGCCTGAAGCGCGAACCGAATAAAATATAAGTAATTAATGTGAGATATAAGAACAATGAATTATCATAATATTGTTTGAGTTTGAGCAAAGGGTCCTTTCTCACATGCAGGGTTACATGCCATCAAAACTCTGACAAAAAAACAGAAATCTGATTGATGTTTCCAGAAAAATATGAAAATGTTGGAGCAAGAATTCTCGATCATATATGGAAGCTCACATTGTTGTCATATATATGATATTGTTAACAGAAAATCAAATTGCTTTCAAGTTCCAACCTCTATTTTTAGACGAAAAAAGTGATAATATTTACAAAGTTATCGATGCTTAAGACCTTTAAATTGTAAGTACCATTTATCGGAACACCGGAATTGGTTCCAGTCTGTACACTGAACATTGAACAAACCTGGTACATTTGGGAATGGGCAGGGATTGGAACCAAAAAATGGGCTGAGGGGACGAAAGTTTACCACACGTTAAGCAAAAACAACAATAATCAACTTTTACTCTAAATCATATAATATATTAAGAAAATGTTTTTTAGGAGGAGGTGACTGCCACTTTTGGTACTGCCTCGTTCCGCCCCTGGGTACGGGTGGGACGGTGTGGGGGCAGAAGTCGTAGTTTCAAATTTCAATACAATGTAAATCCAAAAAAATAATCTTACAGACCTTCCGGTTTTTAATAATTTTGTTGGTCATTTTTACTTGTTCCCCTCCTTATTGTTACATGGTTTCTTGTTTACGGTAAGAGCATCATCACTTGCCCAAGATAAGCATATCATTACCTATGATTTTGGTTTGGGGGTGAAAACAGTGATTGCATTTGTTTTGCCAAGTCCGTGTATAGGAGCAAATTTCTGTCATTTGCCATTTCCTTCCCACCAAGATGCAGAAATGGTTTGCATAAAATATTTGTTTAATGCGATAGGTAGATCAATAGACCCGAAATACGACCAGATCCTCTCACTAGGTGGAGTTGGTAAATTTGGAAGATTTGGTATGTACCCTTTAAAGATTAGAAAAAAGTGGCAGGGAAAGAAAATTAAAAGCTGCCTAGTGCTACCGGAAACTTGCATAGCCACTTAGCCAATTCACTTGACAGTTTCCCGATGGAAAAAAAGGAAAAGAGAAGGCCAGAGACCAATAGTCGAAAACGAGCCAAAACTGCAGTAATTACATTACTTTGTTTAACTAGTCATGTCCGCCTCACCCCACCCCACCCCGCAATATTGAAAAGCTTCATATGCACCATCACTAAACAATACTATAGATGAATCAAGAGGTACTTATATGCCAAATAGGCATTTGCATACAAGAACTAATTGATCCATGGGCCCTTATATGATTATTATGCTAAAACATGATAAACAAATTCCAGCTGTTTGATTATCAAGTAGGTGATGGGCTTACCTTTCTTATCTCGGCCTCTGACACACAAGCCATATGTGGTGGAAGCTCCTCCTTGCCCAATTCCTAAAACATCGTGAAGTTGATTAGACGTCTTTGAGAAGCAATATATAGTAATCAAATAACATGAAACGTAATGATGAATAACATATCATACCAGCTCTCCAATTAAGACAACGTTTTCCCCACGAATTACATATAGGCCTAAAGGTACATCACAATAAAGATCACCAACAATTACTCGTTCACATGCACCTTCAAGAACTACGTTAGCTGCATGTGATCATCACATCGAATTGTTAGTTAATATTAGAAACAAATAGTAATATTAATAATAACGAGAATGCATGTAGGATAGATACGTTACCAAATTGATCAAAAGAGCGTAATAACCCCAGAAGTTTTCGACCATCTCGCAACAGGACAAGAAGTTTTTCTGTGAACAATACAAACTATTAAGAACAAATCTTTGCTATGTTGACATATCTTGTCATTCAGTTCAATGATTAAATCTCCACTTTAACTGAAGAGGACAAAATTAAATATATAATAACAAATAACAACAACAAAAACCAAGAAAAAGTTATGCAAACTGTAACAGAAACACAGGACGGCAATTAATTCCAACGTTTTTGTGTGACAGAAGCAGAGTGAAAGCCCGTTACTTTAACCCCAAATGCATTCATTTATAGCACTGTGTAGGACTTTCGACCCACTAAATATTCACATTTGCTTTCTTTTCAACTTATAACACTGTTTTATACGGGTTCAGTACTTCAACTCAATGAATGTCATACACTAAACTAGACTTAATTGATGTCCTCCTTAAAACACCGCCTCCCCAATGATGAGAACGCAATACTCTCAGAAAGTCTTTATTTATTTATTTCTTAAGTGTAGTCTCAGCAAGTCGTTCCTCGAGAGTTTTTAAACTCAAAGTTCTTCATTGATCAAGGGATCGCGAAAAGTACTTACTGAACAACTTTTCAAACGCGGGGAGTTATAAAACATCAAAGAAAAGTCACCATTTCTATTTTTGGTACATTAAGAAACCATTACTACGACTTAAACCGATAGCTTTCACCCAAATCTCCACCAACCCCAACGACCTTTACTGCCGTAGGCGGCAAAGGTCATCCTTCCTATGTCACTTGTTCTTATGGCATACATAAGAATATACTTTCCCCTTTGATGAAAACTTTCCTTTATTCAACCCTTCTTTTCATCCAACAATTCATATTGCAACAATCCAAGAAAATAACATACAAACCCCAGAATGAAACAGCATTACCCAAAAAAATTAAAAGAAAAAATTGGTGACCAAGTTAGTGAAGTTGCTCTCATCATAAAAGATTTGCATATGATATTTTAACATCAAAATTTCAAAATCATGAATTTAAAATAAATAAAAAACACAAAAATAAAAAGAGTATCATATCATAAAATAAAGGCAGAGAGAGAGAGAGAGAGAGAGAGAGAGAGATTATACTGTCAAGGTATGTGGCTAGAGAGGTAGAGAGTAATTCATCATCTGGGGTAGCCCAAGACATTGGATTCATTCTTGAGTGAAACCTGAAAAAGCAACAAACTTTGATCTAAAACCTCACTCAAATTCAATTATACCCCAAACCCACAATCTGAAACACAAAAAAATTGCAAATTTATGAAAAAGTGAGGTTAAATGAAAGAGCAATTCAGAGTTAAAAGGAGTTAGGTTGAACCTTTTTGGTGAAAGATAGAATGGTTATTGGATGTAGTATGTGAAAGTTATCAGGTTGGTATATTGAGATAAGAGTAAGAAGAGAGAGTGTGTGAAAACAAACTTCAACTCTCCTTGACCTTTGAGTTTTTTTTGGGAGATATCTTTCACTTTCTTTTTGGTAAGTAACTACGGGTCTTCGCCTCTAAACAAGTATCACTATTGAAATTCAATGAAATCTTACATCACTAGATCAATGCATGATGTATTTGACATTTTGAGTTTAATTCATAGCATGGCTATCACTAGCGTACAAGAAGGTTCCACCAGAAAATTGTTTATGTACTCTATCATATTTGAGACGCAACTAAAATGGTTGATCACGGATAATGAGTTTATTAGTGTAAGGTCTCGGAAGATTTTCGAAAAGCTAAAAGATTAAAAGTTTGATCCATATAATTGATACTTGTTGGAGGCAGTCATGCATCTAAAATGGATTATTCTCTTACTTATATGATGAGAGATATA
Source organism: Lupinus angustifolius (assembly GCF_001865875.1). NCBI lineage: Eukaryota > Viridiplantae > Streptophyta > Magnoliopsida > Fabales > Fabaceae > Lupinus > Lupinus angustifolius. The sequence continues at coordinate 1,396,944 of NC_032022.1, forward strand.
TTTGATAATACAAAAAAATTAGTTGAATATAACTAGATAATATAGTTAAGTAATTATATGTTACAAATAATAATATCTATGTTTATTATAATATATAATATAGTTGATATATATTTAATTAATAAATGATTGGTTGAATCATAACATTTGTTTAATGGGTTTGGAACATCTAGAGGTTTTATTCTTAAGTTTGTTTTTAGTTTTGTTGTTACTTTTACATTTTTAAAATTAGAAACAAATGGGGTATGTGACTATAAGTCTATGAATTAAGAGGAAATTCCTTTAGGGACAATAAAATATTTTAGGGTTATTTAAGTTTAAAAAGTGACATACTTAGTAAATTTATGAACTAAGAGGAATCACATGTCAAGGCTAAAATGTTACATTATCAGCAAGTAGGGGTGGAAACAGGTCAGGCCGCCTACCGGATGTTTATTACCTGGCCTATAACATGCTAGGTCTGGCTAGACTTTTTTCGTAAACAGGTTAGGATCAGGCTTTTTGAAAAGCCTATTTAGTTTAACAGGTCAGACTTTAGGTCATCCAAATGGCCTATTAAGCCTAACAGCCAGCCTATTTAGTTATATTATGTAATAATGTTCATATTTTATAATTTTAATATATAAGTAATGTTATTATATATGTAATTTTAATATAAAAATGTATACAAAAATATAATTTAATTGTTAGTATTATAAAAATCTATTTAAAAATATGCACATTAGTTATTTAAATATAGACATGATCGCCTATTTCAATATAATATTGTATAATAGGCCTTTAAACAGGCTAACATGTCAGACCAGGCTTTTAAACAGGCTAGGTCAGGCCTAGGCTTTGGAAAAATTTTTAAACAAGCTAACAGGCGAGACCCAGACTCCTATATGCTATACAGGCTCGGCCTGTTTAAGGCAAAGCCTAACCTGACCTGGCATTTTTCCACCCTTACCGATAGGTACATCACATTCAATATTGTAAGAAGGAGGTGTATTTTCTTTTGCCGATAATGGAGGTTTTCACCTTCAAACCTTTAAAATCTAATGATGTGAAGTAACTCAAATATTTGGAATTTAGGGTTTGGCTTACATCAAAGAAGAAGAAAACAATAAAGGTAATGCACAATCTACAAGTCTTGAATATTAAACTTTAGGTTCGATTCTCCCTCATCAACCTCTTACATATATAGGATGATGCAAATGTGTAAAATGAATGCCCTTTTAAATATAATGGAGAAATCTTGGCTTGATTTGCATATCCTAAACCAAGGTATCGACAATGAAAATTTATAGACCTGTAGTATTTTTAGCTCTCTTTACGCACCGATAAGAAAAAATGTGATTTGAAGTTAAAGAAGGTAAAGAGATTCTAAATATTTTATCATACCTCTCACCACATGCAAATGATTTTATTTTTTAAAAAAGTTTATCAATCAACAAAAACATGATTATGGATATAACATAACTATTGGGCTATAAAGCTACTATGTAGTTCAAGCATTTAAGTTATTTGCATAGTTGAGTTTGTTCAAATGTGAAGTCTCAACATTTGATACATGGAGAGGAGTGAAAGAGTTTATAAGAATGAAAGACTCATGAAACTAATGTTTTAAGGTTTTGGTTCAAGACATAGTATCTTACTTATGACTCTTCACTTTTCCCATACTCATGTAACAATTGAGCTCCCTAATAGTTGGAGACTCCCCTGTCACATGTCCAACATGCATTACCTACTTGTTCCAAATTACCAATGGCATTCAAGAAAAAAAGTCAAGCTACTAATAATCTTTTCTCAGGTTAAAAACATGACTTCAGAACTAGATTCCTAAAATTCAGAAAGAAAAAAAACTTATCCATTATGCTAAGCTACTAGATTTGTAATGCTTATTTTAAAAAGAGAAGGATAATTTCACAAAAAGTCCATTATTGTTGTGAAAAGTAAGAATAATATGTAGATTACAAAAAAATGTCATTAACATAAAATAATTGTTGAGCAGGTATAAACTAAAAAAATAGAAGATACAAAATGTACAATGATTATGAATAATATATTTAACTTTAAATAGATAATAAGTAAAAGATTTATACACTGACAATAATGAGATTTTTACATAGTTACTATATTATCTACAATTCATTTCTAATTATTATTGACTTTTAAATAAAAGTAAGTAATACAAATGGATGGTGTATGATGCATTGACTATGTACAAATCTTTACACTGTCAGTGTATAGATTTTATACCATAGATAATATCATATAAGTAATATAAATTATTAGTAATCTTAAATCGAAATAAAACTAATTTAAGCCTTTAAACAACAAATTCTCCTTATTAACATTATTAACTATTAATTAATAATAGTGTGAATATATAAGGAACAAAGATACACATTTTTTATCTAACTTGCCTTATTGCAATTTCACCACTGACCAGCAAAAAATACAAAATGATTGTGTATAAGAGTTTCAACATTGTAAAAAAATATAACTGAATTAAATTTCATCTCAACAACAATACATAATTTTTATACTTTTAATATAAAGATTTATATATAGTGACTATATTATTCATCATTTATTTATATTGAAGAGTAAATGACACGTGAATGATGTACGAGGCAATAACACTATATAAAACTTGGTAAAATAAGATAAAAGTACACGTGTCATTTTATGGAATGTGACATTTGAGTTAGTGCAAAACGTGTCATGAGTTACACAAAGTTGTGAAGATGCATGCAAAGGTTGTTACACTTGCAACTTTGTTGTAAACAGGTTCGGAGTTTGGTTTGGGGAGACACACAACTTTTCTTCTATATCACATTTTCATTCTCAAAAGGTTACTTACTATGTTAATATTACTTCTATAACTTGTACTTTATGTTTATGTTATATTGGGGTTCTCCCCGAGTTTATTTCCAGGATTTGAATCGTGACTTCCTCTCCTGAAGACAATTACATATTGTGTTGTGTTATCCCTATGACGTCGTTCGATCCATATAGTCGACTCCACTTAGTAGGATAAAGACTTGATTATTGTTGTGTTATCCCTCAGTTCTCACTAAATCAAATGCACACTATATGTTGCAACTGATTATTTATTTGATTGTATTTTGTATAGCACAGATTGGATTCCAGTTATTACATTGAAAATTTGAAAGCATGATTTTGGATTTCTTAATTTAGATTTTAGATTATTTTTTTCTTGTGAGAATGTAACAAGTAGTTGGAAAATTCATACACACATAAAGCCTTTGAAACCTTAGGTAGTGTTTGGTAGTAGCTTCAGATTTCAGAATATGGTGAAAAAAAGCATGAGTTCTATTCTATGTTTACTCAACTTTATAAATAGAATAGAATAGAACAGGACCAAAAGGGATAGAATCAAAGAAAACATAATAGAACATCACATTTCAACATGTTTTGTCCTTGTCCTAAATGTTACCTTAATATCAATTATTATACTCAATAAGGTGTTTTGTCATGAAATAGAGTGTCATGTTTTGAGACATTGACTAGTATTTCAAATGGTTGTTGCTAAAGAGCTTGATTCATACTCATTCAGGGTTCGTTTCCTGTGAGCGATACTTGTTGGGAGGGACAGTCACACATCCCGAAAGGGATTAGGGGACACACTTGGTAGTACCAAAAATACTCGTCTATCTTCTATAGAGTGGAAATTGGAAATGTTCCTCGAATTGTAGTATTGATATGCTTATGCTGTAATCATGAATCACAGCAATAGGAAAAGTTGCCAAAAATGCATGCATGAAGTGCCTGGAGAGGAAAATGCTTGAGGATTGAGGAATGGCATCAAATAGTTTTTCAAACTATGAAGGAATGTATGACAATCTTCGCGAACCCGCTCTCGTTATTGGTGGGTGTTGTGTGCTGATAGCTCTAGTGCTCTCCATTTTTCTCATCTTTCGACATCTTCGATCGTATACCAATCCTGCAGTGAGTTATTTTTTCTCATTTCTGTTTGAACAATCTTGTTAGTTAAAATTGTATTCATTGCAGTTAAATATTTCTAAATTTATTTACTTACAATTACAATTATAGTATTTCAATGTCAGAATATGTAATGTAGTGCCTTCAATTATCATTGTTACATGCCGAGTATAGAAAGAAACATAATGAACACATGCTTTATGCTTTCATATATTTCTACTTGCAACCTTTTAACTTTAATGGTTTTTTTATAAGCATTTAGGAACAAGTTCTGCTAATCTGAATCTGATTTGTATTCAGGAACAGAAGTGGATTGTTGCTGTTATTTCTATGGTTCCAATTTACGCGACTGAATCAGTAAGGTTCTAATACTCTGAAAAAACATTCCTGATTTCCTTTTGGCACCATTGAGTTACGGTTCGTTTGTGAATTGGGTTTTAGAGGGGAAGGAAGAGAAATAGAAGGCTTCAGGCCATGAAATCCACTTGTGAGATGGCTTAGAAGCCTTTCGTTTCCCTCCAAAACTTAACTCGCAAATGAACACTAAGTGAATCGGAGAACAACAACATCTAGTCTTGGAAGGTTTATGGATGCTATAGGTATAGGCTTGTTTTTGAGTTCCTTTTCTTTTTTAATAACCCCTCAAATTTGCCCCTAAGAATATAGGCATGGCAGATTAGTCCCATAAAAACTAGTCAGTCTAATGAGAAACCTGCATGGCAAATTTACTAACCGGTTTCTGTGTAAAAGAGCATTAGCTGAAAAATAATGCAACTATTCTTCATGAAGCATGGGAATTTTTCACTCCAAAGAGGAGGCGGTAGTAAATCTAGAAGCCAAATATGTTGCATAGAAATTCCATCGTAAAACACAATGGTGCACGTTCTTGTTAAATGTCGGGGAAATCTGGATAGTCACGCTGTCGTCTGCCGAGTTAGATAGCGACATCTATAATAACTCTGAGCTTTTGTTTTCTCTCTCCCTGCCCTTACAGATTTTATCTTTATGGAATCCAAGACTATCTCTTGCTTGTGACATTTTAAGAAACTACTATGAAGCCTTTGCCCTGTATTCTTTCGGAAGATATCTGATTTCTTGCCTTGGTAAGTTAGTTGATGCAACTTCAGTATCCCAACTCGTAAGAACATTGCTAAGGGTGCTTTGATATTTTGCATATCTATTCTTCCTCTCGGATAAACTGGAATAATTTTTAGCCATTAGAGAAATCCGGGAAGTAAAAATAAAAAATGCATGTTGCATATGCAACTGAATTCAGAAGGCTGTGAAATTGATAATATAAATAAATAATTATATATACGCCAATTTGTTGTAGCAGTTTTTCGCTCATATTTACTCTAACTTAGTATTTATGATAGAGCACTATTGACGTTGTTTCATCCATGTAACGACCCCACTTACTGTTTTAGGAAAGACTGCATAACATGATGCTGAATGTCAGAACTCCAAAAATGTCTCAGTTAATTCTATTCTTCCGATGAATTTATAGGTGGCGAGCGAAGGGTTATAGAACTACTTGAAGAAGAATCTGAAGAAAGCCATAGAAAACCCTTGTTGGGTGGATCAGATGAGAATCATGGCATACAACACAGCTCATTTTGCAACTTCTTTTGCCATCCGTGCATGCTCGGAAAAGATCTTCTCACAATAGAAAAATTCGGTTTAGTACAATATGTAAGTAGCTGAAGTTTTCCTTAAATATGAGCTCATTGTAGTTATAAAAGCAACTGTAATGTCATTCAGATATAGTGCAGATGATCCTGAAGACTGTTTGTGCATTCTTAGCACTTATATTGGAACTATGTGGTGTTTATGGTGATGGCGAATTCAAGTGGTACTACGGGTATGTTTCTCATACAAAAGTAGAACCAAAGTTCACCTTATAATCTGTGTTAGAGAAAACATTTTCTGTTTTTTGTTGTTGTCACTGTTTCTCATACAAACGCGTGAAATCATAAAACTGAATGAAGACAAGGTTGCAATCATTAATAAAAAACAGAAAAAAAATCAACCTTGAACCATGCATTTTTCTTTTCTATGAATTGTACTTGGTGATTAGTTTTAGGCTAATGCATGTTGAACTTCGGTCAACGTCAACGCCGATGGTAATCATGGTCTCCACACTTTGCAGGTATCCATATATAGCAGTAGTTTTGAACTTCAGCCAGATGTGGGCATTATACTGCCTTGTTCAGTTCTATAATGTAACTCATGAGAGACTTCAACCGATAAAGCCACTTGCAAAGTTCATCAGCTTTAAGGCTATCGTGTTCGCTACTTGGTGGCAAGGTGTAGGCATTGCACTATTGTATACAATCGGAGTGCTACCGAAGGAGGGAAAACTACAAACTGGATTGCAGGATTTCTTGATTTGTATAGAGGTAGTTCCCTCTTTATGCTGTAGTATTGATATCTTTAGTCTTAGCCACTTTTACTCTATAAGATATAATACAGAAATATAAAGGAACGTGGTAAAGTATATCTGCCTCTTTCAACTCTAATAGCTTTATCTCTATATTTTGCATGCAAACTTCGCGAAACTAGATCTGATTGAATGAAACATCAAGGGTGATTCTTTTCATTTTGTTAGTTTTTAGGTGTATGAAATGAATCGCTTACCAACAAGGTGTTGGTCTAGTAGTGTAAGGATTCACTGAAATCCCAGATAGACTAAAAAGTCAAACGTTCGACTCCTGGGAATGACACTTGTTGGGAGGGGGCAGCCACACACCGAATAGGATTAGTTCCTTACCCATATAGTGAGGGGATACCCTTGTTTATACCAAAAAAAAATGAACCACCTTCTAATGAAGTTCAGTGGATAGCAGTGATAGCTGTGTTACTGAATTCTGTTAAACATCATAACCAAATTTCTTTCTTATTTTCAGGAAAAAATATTCCAAACTGAATATTTTCATTTCCTTTTCATCCAAGACTACTTAACTCATGTCCATGTTTATGCAGATGGCCATTGCAGCTGTTGCTCATGTTTATGTATTTTCAGCTGAACCTTATCATTTTCTTCCGGCTTCTGCATATGGGAAAGTTACAGAAGAAAAAATAGAAGCGGACGTGAAGATAGATGAAGGCGACGGCGAGGAGAAATCAGCTGTGGTTAAAGAAACAACAACTCAAGTTGAGGCTCCAAGAACAAGTGTCAAAGAGAGTGTCCAAGACATTGTTGTTGAAGGTGGCCAAAGAGTAAGTTCATTGCTTAACAATAGCATAGGTTGTGTTACTCTTGACCAAATAGTATCCATTGTTGCAGTGATATTAGTATCGGACTGGTATGGTGTTATAGTGGTTCAACCGGTCAGGTATTGGTGTGTGGTAAAAATTAAGTCAGGTTCATTACAAAATTAATTTTAAATTAAAGTTGATCAGAATGATCTGTACAGTTCAATTGAAAACTGGTCAGTATGATCAGTTTTGGCCAATTTTGACTAGTATGACTGCATGACTGACATAATTGTTGTACCGTACCAGTATGGAGGCCGGTTCACCAGGTTTCCAGTTGAACCAGTCAGTACGGTTCGGTTTTCATAACATTACATTGTCGGAATGTTATAATTTTAATATGTAAATGAAAAAAACAGGTTGTCAAAGATGTTGCACTGACCATAAATCAAGCCATAGGGCCTGTGGAAAAGGGAGTGACAAGAATTCAGCAAACCTTCCATCACAAAACAGTGGTTTCATCAGATGATGAGGAAGAAGAATCAGATATAAAAGTTGAGAAAGAAGTCACAGAAAATGTTACAGTTAAAGGGGATGAAAATGCATGATGTCAAGGGAATGAAATTGCATGATGTAATTATGAGAATGATTTTGACTCTAAGAACTGCCTTTAAAAGAAATTAAGATTTTCTACAGATTAAATGGCAATGGTTGGCTACTTACATTGAAAATTTTGAACAAAGGCTAATGCAGCTGATAGAGTTAAAACCATTTTTGAAGTTTGACTTGATTATATTTGAACACTGGTTTGATTTTAGAAATTATATTTGATGTTCATTGAAATTTATATTGTAAGGGATATAAATGTGCTTTAACAATATAAATCTCAAAGGAATGATGTTAAGACAACCTAAATCTAAGGGCTAAAGTCTAATGATAATGATAATGAAACTTATATACACTCATTTTAGTCTCTTATGTTTTTTGACCTTACCAGATTGGTCTCTCAAAAATTGAAAAACTCAAAATGATCTACAAAAATTTCGAATGTGGGTCAAATTAGTTCTTTTTAGCATGTTTTAAAACACTTGGTATGAACTAATTTGACCCCAAAAATGATTAATTTGACTCACATTTGAAATTTTTTGGAACCATTTTGGGTTTTTCAATTTTTGAAGGACCAAACTGGTAAGGTCAAAAAACATGAGGGACTAGAATGGGTAATTACTCTAAAAAAATATAGTATAAACTTCAATGAAGTTGATGAATGCTTTCAAATAAAAACATTGGTCCAATATCACACCATAACTAATAAGAATTTATCAATGACTAAAAATGGATGCAAAAGAAAGTTGGTTTACACTGATATAAATGCATCTGTCCTATACAGTTTACTTCAACCATCTCATTAAATGTGCAGAAAACATTACCAAGAAATGTGTATAATGGAAAATTTTCCCTATAAAATCATCCTTGTTTTACTAATATTTCAGCTCAAAAGTTCTTGTTGGGAAATCTTGTATCCCTCATTGAAAGTGTGACTAACCTTTACTTTGCTTAGCCAATAAATGGTTGTAACATTGAACTTTACAAGGCCAACTACATATCTTCATTCAACATCATGCACAAACTAGATTTGTGCAAAGAGTATTTCATTCCATGTATCAGGAATACCTGGCAAACACCAGTGCAGGCAATCTTGCACACCAGGCTTAGCTGAAATGCTGAATCGCGATATATGACCCTCGTCCCTAAGATGAGAAATTGCTGTTATGTCCAAGAGCTTGATTCTTGTTCCTTTCACTGCATGTGCTGCAACCTGATCCGTAGATTCATCCCCCGGTATTTCCTTTCCTACTGACATCGGTGTAGTGTTGTCACAGCTGCCTCCCGTGTTCCACTCTCCTCCGAAAAAGTGTCTTGGTGAGATGGTTCGAAAGAATACCTTCAAACCTGGATATTTTGGAAGCTGTGAGTTCACCCAGCTAACGACACTGTGAATAGTGAGATTCTTGGCTGAACCCATTGATGCTATCTTCTTATCAGTATTTGGCACACCTCCAACATGCATCACCCACCTATTAGCCTTGAACTTTCCTCGATTCCAGTGGTGACCTGTGTTGAGAACCAGCACATCTAACTTGTGGAGATATTGACGCAAGAATACCGGTGGCCGATCAAGGTGCATTGCATAATCTGTGCCTGGATTGTTGCCATCAATAGGTTCGACATCACAGAGACTTGCTGACCAGTAGTACAGAATGGTAGTATTGGTGCTTAAAAACCGGTAAGCCCACCCGTTAGGGCGGAGGGCGCCCTTGCCTAGAGCCAATCCATACTCCTTCCCTACATCTTTCACATCATGTGTCTCCTCGCCACCAGTGAGCATGCACATCAAAGACTGGAACTGTTGCCTACCCAATGAGTCTCCAACAAGTGCTAGAGTTTTGTGCTGCATCCTGAATGCACCAAGATTATTATCATTTGTCAGACATTTATGGCTTTCTTTTCTCGAGTACAAAATTTTAGGCTAATTTAAATATAAAAGAAAGCATATGCATGCCAATCCATGATGTCAAATCTTGTGAAACTTGTTCTCTAAATCAGAGGAAATTGACAAATGCTAAGGCATCAACAAAGATTAGTCATATGGCCTGGGGAAAAATAGCATCACTAGCGTGCTAAAGTCCTAAAAGATGCCTACTAAAATTGACCTCTTCCAAGTTTATAAATGAGCAGCCTACGACGACAACAACAACAATAATCAAGTCTTTATCTCACTAGGTGAGGTCAGCCACATGGATCGAACGACGCCATAATACTCTATCTTAAATCATATTATTAATGAGCACCCTATGACTAAAAAATCAATGTCCCAGTCTTTCAAATATCAAATCATTGAAATGAACCTAAAACAATTATACAACAGTTGAAATACATGAATTTAACGAGTGAATTACCTTCTTAAAAATTTAGATCTTTCAAATTCCTCCATTTGACAATCTTTAGGCTGCCACCTAAACTTCTCATATGCAAAATCAGTTCGTTGAGTCAAACGGCAAGCCCACATTTCTGAGAGCCATTTCTTGCAACCGAATCCTGAATACAGAGGGCGATGATTGTCCGGAACCCACTTTCCTCTTGCATAATTACAGACTGGAGAAAGGGTCAACAAAGGGAAATATAGTCATTACTTAGTGGTACTTACAAATATAGTTGATCAGTCCAACAAACATACCCAGGAACATTCTTTCTAAACTTAAAACAAACATAAGAATGCTTCATTCCCACTCTCAAAAAAATGCTTCACTTCCAAGTCTTTATTCTTGGGACTAACTCTTCAAAGCTTGAAACAAGCGGGCCCTTCATGTATGATGATGAGACCAGCTAGGGTACAAATATGAAGAACCCATTGTAATTAAATTAATCAAGTTGAGTCTAATATTTGTGCACTGCCAGTGAAAAGTTTTTACACGGTCAGTACATCATCGACCGTTCATGTGTATTATGATGAATGATGCGCTGACAATGTAAAAAACTCTTAAACTATCGGTGAATAGACTATCTTGTGAAGTATTAGGATTTCATTATCTCGAATCTGTCCATAGAAATATATTATCTCTATGCTGACTATACAACTGAAAATAATGGTTGTATGCTTCCTGGATAGTAAGCCAATGCCATCCCTTAAAAAATGGAAGGGGAAAATGACATGGTAAATTTTCTAACTTCCAACCTTCTCTAGAAACAATTACAGTATAGTTTCTTAGGAAAATTCAGAGTTAACCTTTAAAAGGTAAGCCTACTATTAGAAAGCAATATGAAGGCATGCATAAGTTTTCTTTCAACTAAAAGGTTGCAAGCTTTCTTTTCGAAATGATTCAAAAATGGGTTTCTTAGAAAATTCAGACATTTTATTTAAAAGGAAGCTCATCATCAAAAAACAAGTTCTGTGCATCAATTTCCCTTCAAATCCTTGTAGACAGATTATGCTTCCCAATAGAGTTCTAGAGAATCTTGGATCAGGTTGAACATTCAATTAATGTGATAATTATTGCAATATATTACATAATGATATGACATGACAAGAAAATAAACTCTAGTACCTTTATTTTCTGTAGCATTATTCCAACTATCGTCGCCTTTTTCACTGATTAAAGAGCTCCTTTGTGGAGAGTCAATGGCAAAATCTGGTCTATTTTCTTCTCGAATAGAAGTTTTCTCCCCGTCTTCATTCCTTTTCACCTCAGTTATTGCTTCTTCATCTGACGCACTTGAGAGAATTTCTACACATGTAATGAAAGACCAAGTTCAAGCCCCAAGATAACATGAGATTAATGTTTAGCTTAACCCAATCAACTTCGTTAATGCACGGGTAAACACAGTGATCTGAACACTTTCAAAGAACAGATGAGCAAGTAAACAAATGAGAAAGGCAATGATATATCTTGGCCAACATATATGTACACTTGATGCAGGATAAGGTACCAAAAGTGCATGAGGCATGTTAAGCTACTAAGCCCTTTAAACAAGAGAGGATAGAAATCAATATATTATGTTCTGTATATGAAGGATTACCGGTAGTGCCTTCTTCCCTTCCAGAAGAACTTTGGGCAGGAACTGTCTGAGACGCTACATTAAAATGTAGTTCTTCCGGCTCAATTGTGGTTTTTTTATTTGCCGATGACGAGTCATCTTCATCCACATGTATTGGTGGTTCTGGTGCTAGCACACTTACTATAGAACTGCTTAATAAATTCTCTGTGAAAACAACCAAAAAGAAACTACTGAGAATAAATACAAGCTCACTATCCAATATGAACTCCCAAAACTTGGTTATAAAAAGAAGACATTCCATTATTTGATGTCAATGATAACTACGGAAAGGACATCCTCATATTTGGGATGAAAATTGGGATTATCCTTATCAGGAAACTAGATATTTGTGTCCTGCTTCACTACTTTCCGAACAAAATGAGCTAGGGAGGCCTCGAATTCTAAGCTAAAATGCAGAGTAAAAAAGTCGACCAATATATAAGCCTACCTAGTGGTGTCTGGGGAGGGTAGATATAAGCAATCTTACCCTCACAAGCAAAGAGATTTGTTTCCAGGATTTAAGCTCATGACCTCCGGGCAATAAGGTAAGCAACCTTAACTTTGCACCGTGAGGCTAAAATGTGGAGTACAGTAGAAAAATTTATGTCAGTCAACCACAGTCTATGAAGACTTCACCTGGTAAATTTCTAAGAAACCTTTACAACATGCATGCTTCTGCCTTCTTAGAAGAAAATAAAACAATATTTGCTTATCGGCATAATATCATATCAGTTCTGATCAAAGAAAATTTATAGAAATGAAAGTTAACCTGAAGGTAGCTGCATCGGTGTTTGAGAGGTAATTGATACACTAAGATCAGGTGTTTTCTCCCATGACCATATAATGATAGTTATGCACAAGAGAAAAATGGAAATAAGGGAAACTTCTTTACCCTTTAATCCATAAGCCACAACCTTCATCCTATATAAACATAAATTTACAAACATAAGAAAGAAAAGAATAGGAGCAAGCTCTTTCCTTTTGAAATGTGTTGAATATTAAGCTCTAATTGGCTGAGAGAATCTATGCAAATAAGAATAAACAATGTTCTAACAAGAAATGGATAAGAATATAATGAGCAATGTTAATTGTTGAAGTCGTGAAAATTTCCAGGATTTTGATCGAATTCAGTTGTGGTTGTTGGAAGAAATAAAGGAACATAGATTTGTTCCTATGTTGTCCCGAGTCAATGAAAACATATCATGTCGATTAAAAATTTTAAACATTCATTATTATTGCTATTTTTGTTTCATTATCATTGGCCCAAGTCAGAACCTGAGACAACATGTCTTTGTTCGAAATAAAGTGGTAGAGACTACTCATCTATCCAAAACTCTGCTAAAAAGTTCTGGCCATGTAAAATTACAAAACAAAAACTTTCAACTAACATATCCACAAAGAGAACTGAAAATAGTACTTTCACATTACATAGGAAAACAGATCCTCACAAACTAATAATTACTCAACTCCAAAGCAGTAAAGCAAAATCAGAAATCGAATCGGTAACAACCTTGGTTTTTTTATTTCAGTCTTAAATTGCGGTTGTGGTCGTAGTTAGTTGCATACTTACGTTTACTACAATTGTAGACAATTATAGGAAAATGTGACGGATGCATCTACAATTGTAATTGTGGTTGAGATGCAGTCGCATAGATAACCAAAACCACAATATTACGATTATAATATTGTTGTTCAAAACAAGATAAGCTTAATCGTATGTTTTTATTCAGCTTAACCATCCTTGTGCAGATAAATTTGCTTCAGCCACAACATTTTTTACACTAAATCTTCAATGAAAATGAACAATTTCAGCTGAAAAAAATGGATTTCTTCACTAAAACATACCCTTTATTAATTTCTATGGAGCACAATATTATACAATATATAAATACCATTAACCATCTCAATTCTGCTCTTACATAATCTTTCCAAGTACAAAGAGATTCACTATTTACTAAACAACTAAAAGGGTATATAAACATTGTTGAATTCCACATTTTTTTGGATCAAATTAAGTACATATACACAAGCAACCAAAAATAACAACACAAAAAAATTGAAAATTGAAAATAACAATGGATCTGCATGAACTTACCTGAGTCCAAAAAAGGGAACTTTGAACTCCAAGAAAAAAAATGATATACTGAAATGAATGGTTGCTAAATGAGAAAAATGTTGGAACTATTGAACAGTTACAAAAAGAAGAAAACTTTATAGTATAATTTTAAATGGGTAATTGAAATTTGGAGAGAACAAAATGCAGAAAATGTTGATTGTATAAATAATGGGAGAAGGAGAAGCTTCAAGGAGCTATGTAAAGAGGGTGCATGAGAATCAAATGAGGCTCTCATATGAAAAATAAAAAACAAGAACAATAAATATGGATGTTAAATCATATCATTATGATTAAAAGTCAGTTATTAATTATCTGATCAATTTATTTGTTTAATTTTAATCATTTAAATAAGATCTAATAGTCTATATTAATTGTAATAACGACTATTTCACACTTCCTATATAGGACATGAAAATAAAGTATATCCTTGTAGTATGGGATAACTTATCTCATCTGGCCAGTAAAAATATGATACATGTATTGTTTTACTTAACTTTAGAAATATTTTAAAAAAAATAATTAAATATAACACATGTCAATATTAATGGGAGAAGGAGAAGATTATACTTAAGTATCATGATAATTACTTAATTACATTTATATCTTTTTATAAAGATACTTAATTATATTTATGTACTTTTGTTTTAAAAGGATACACATTCCATAAAAAAAACATTAGTCTAATTACAACCAAAGGTATCAAACAAATTTGGAGCTGGTATGATTTATGATTAATTAAGATAATTTATATATTAGGAAATTTATAAATTATGATTAATATTTCTGTCTTGAAGTAGAATATTTTTATAGGCTAAAATATTAAGCACTATAATTAGCAATACTTATACTTTAATAAGAGTTACTTTTAAGAGATTAGGTTAATTTTTTAAGAAGAAAATATTAACAGGAATATTGAGAGTGTAAGAAAAAAAAGCTTAATTATCAATATCATTCCACAACAAAATAAGACGTTGGTCTAATTGTGTAAAGTTCCAATGAACCTCCAAAGTCGAAGGTTCAATTCTTGAAAACAACATGTATTGGGAGGAGCAGTTACGAACCCCGAAAATGATTAGTTCGTTAGAAAAATATACCAACAAAAAAAAGTCCCCTCCGACCACCTAGATTATAACCATCTACCTCCTCATTTACTTCTCATTTTTAAAGTTGTAACTTGTAAGGCTTATTATATTTAATAATCATCATTGTATCATTATATCACTTCAATGTAATGTGATGGGTATTAATATAAATGAGTTCATGCTAAAATTAAATTAAAGTTAATATCATCATTAGTAAGTAAAGTTGGGTATTTATATAATGAACTAAGTTGTTTACAAACAACCTTTCCTCACAATAGTCTTTTACTAGTTATCCATTTAAAGTACACACATGATTTTAAACCCAAAATAAAAAGAAGTTAATATGTATACACCGATAGTGTGAGGATTTATTACACTCTTAGCAATCATCAACTATTGATTTGTTAATTATCATTGACTCTCAAACACAAAAAATAATACAAATCAATAAGGATGATATATTAACAGTGTAAAAACTTGTATACTGTCGGTGCATAGATTTTAAACTCAAATAAAAAAAATATACATGTTTTCCTTCTGGTTTCTTCAATAATCATTCCTTAATACATGATGTTTATATAATAGTGTAAGGCTTCATCATTGGATTTTTAGATAGACCAAAATGTTAAAAGTTTGATTTTTGTAAGAAAAATTTGTCGGGGACAATCACACAACACAAAAATGAATTAATTTCATACCTATAAAACTATAAGATATCATTGGTTAAACAAAAAAAATAATTTAAATACAATGCTATATGATATATTTATTCATAAACCTCAGTTGGTTTCCTTTATGGACATTAATTTGGAGGACATCACAACAAATATTATTTATTATCATAATCTTCCATTATTCTATCACCTTTAAAATGTGTTCAACGGGAAACGTACAAACATTAATAAATAATAATGAATAGTAATAATGTTAATATAGGGTATATAAACATTATTAATAATGTTTCATTTTTCTATCCTCAACCTAGAATCCAAAGTTCCATACTTGACAAAGTGAACCTCATCTATGACCTATTAGGTTTTGAATTTCCATAACCCCAAACATGCTTCAAGCTCTCACACACACACACACATATATATATATATATA